>NC_050175.1:35459300-35759300 GCF_008315115.2 Sander lucioperca
GTGCACGATTAGTGATACTAAAAACTGAAGTTAGGGCTTAGTTGATGTTGTGATAAAGGTCTTAAAGCGTAACTCTCGCCAAAATGCAACCTAGGGTGTTTTTGTGAATGTACCTGAGTCAAACTTTCATTTAAAAGCATATTTAGGACGGAATCGCCACTTTTAAGATGTACCGTATTTTCGTTTTTCAGTCAAATGGCCTTTTGAATGGGAGTGCTAGGGGCACTTTTATGCTAGCCTCAAAATAGCTATTTTTAAAACACTAAGAAGGCTCGACACAACATGAAATTTTGCTTGAATTATCACCAGGGGCTCTACACCTTAATGAAAGCATTGAGAACATTGTTTGTGTACCCAGAGTTTACTAAAAAGAAAGGTTTTGAACAACTCACCGTAGCTCTTGTTGTTTCCGGCCGCAACCATTTTATCAGTCAAAAACAATCGATTTCTGAATGCAACATAACAGGGAGGAGAGTAAAGATGGAAAAGTTCCATATAAATGCACGGATTATTTCTTGTTTTGTCGTTATTGAAAACCAGTATTGAGCTCGTAGTTGGAAAAAGGAGCCTCATATGGAGTCCGTTCATTCACATTCAGATATCGACTCGTTTTGACTGCTGAGGTGGTAGCGGCCGGAAACAACAAGAGCTACGGTGAGTTGTTCAAAACCTTTCTTTTTAGTAAACTCTGGGTACACAAACAATCTTCTCAATGCTTTCATTACGGTGTAGAGACCCTGGTGATACTTTGAGCAAAGTTTCATGTAGTATCGAGCCTTCTTAGTGTTTTAAAAATAGCTATTTTGAGGCTAGCATAAAAGTGCCCCTAGGACTCACATTCAAAAGGCCATTTGACCGAAAAACGAAAATATGGTAAATCTTAAAAGTGGCGATTCCGTCCTAAATATGCTTTTAAACGAAAGTTTGACTCGGGTACATCGACAAAAAGACCCTAGGTTGCATTTTGCCGAGAGTTACGCTTTAATTGTCATTCGTAACGATCTTAAAAAGGTCTTAAAAAGGTCTTAAAAAGTCTTAAGTTTGACTTTGTGAAACCTGCAGAATCTCTGTATATAGCAATGGCCTAAGATCTATCTGTTCATGCACAGACTTTCATCATTCCCAATCAACAAAATTGTGCCAGATTTATTTAAGTCGTGCATTATTTTCAAGGTTTTTTAGTGTTTTCGCTCACTTTTCTTTACTTCATTGCATTGATGTGTGTTTGTGTGTTTTAGTTTAAGTTAAAACTGACAGAATAAATTTGACTTGAGATGTAATAACCCACAGTTGTAAACCTACTGCTCTAGTTATAGCATAAGGTTGCACTAAGGTCTGGCAAAGCGAGACTCACTTAACTGTAATATGCAAAATAAATAAACTAAACCTCAATAAACTCAAATATTAGATTAAAACAAAAATAAAAAACATTTTGAAATTAAACTAAATGTGTTATAACGATTATATATGTGTTATATGATTCATTCACCTTGTATCGTCTGTATTGTTGGCAGGTCCGCGCCGAGCGTAACCGCGCACGCGACGAGGTCCGCCAGCTGAGGCAGCGGCTGGACACCCTCACCAAGGAGCTGACCAGTGTTCGGCGCGAGCGGCAGGAACTGGCTTCCGAGAACGAGACGCTGCGGCTGGAGACGCTGCGTCTCCACGGCGGCCACACCGCCGACGCTCCTCCTCCGTCGGCCACTTCTCCGTCCTCCTCCCCGGCACACCCTCGCGGCGGCGCTTCCTCCTCCTCCTCTCCATCCATACCTCCCTCCTCCCCCGCCTCCTCCGCCTCCTCCTCTCAGGTCCACGCCGACGGGAAGCTGGACGGGGTGGACCGGGTGGGGGAGGGACCCCCGGGGTCTCCAGAGCCAGAGCCGGTGAGGGACGTGGACTTGGACAGACAAAAATTGGCTCAACAGAAGGTGAGTCTGCGCTGTACATTTATTTTTGTTCACCGAGTGTCATGGTGATTCAATGTTTTTTTTGTTTTTTTTGTTTGTTTTTTTGTGGACGTTTTGGAAACTAAAGGTTAGTCAAAAGAAATGATTGACAGACCAATCAATAATGAAAAAAGTTGCTGTTCTAGATCCTGTGAATAGCAGGTTCAGCTGCCTTTTTAATTTTTTTGTTTGATGTAGGGCTGGAATATATATCGATATTATATCGACATTGATATATGAGGCTAGATATCCTCTTATCATCGAAACTCTCATTGTGTTAGTATTTTGTGAAATCCCCAATAGTCAACTAGGGCTGTGCAATTGATCGAAATGTAATCGTGATTACGATTTCGGCTCCCAATGACACAAAAACAGAATAATCGAGAAAAACTATTATTTAACTCATCACGTTTTGCAAGGGAACTCTTACTTCCTCTTGTGTTCTGAATGAAAAAATAAAGTTTGAATAGGAAAAGTATTAAGCCAAATTTCACAGTTGTATGTGTTTCTTTTTTACTGTTGATTTATTTAACTTTTTCCACTGTTTTTTTTAAGTTCAATAATTGTAACATCGTTCCAGAAGTCAACGAGTAATCGCGTTAAATTATCGTGATTTCAATATTGACCGAAATAATCGTGATTATATTTTTTCCCATAATTTTTCCAGCCCTATAGTCAACCCTACAATATCGCCGCAATATCGACATTGATGTATTTCATCCAAAATATCATGATGTTTGATTCTTTTTTTTTCATATTGCCCAGCTCTAGTCTTAATGTTTAATAGGCTAATGTAAATGAGCATGTCGGTTGTGTTCTGTGCTGCTGACGTTTGCCTATTATCAGTGTGCTCATGCTATCTGCTAAAGTGTATGGACAATGTGACCCGAGCATCAGTGGATGTAGGCCAGACTGGCTGCTGGTAGATCGCTCAGAGAGAAAGAGACAGAGAGACAGAGAGAGAGAGAGACAGAGAGAGGAATCCAGTATACTTTTGGGGTCCGGACAGAATGCTGGACCCCACAACTTCAAAGGGCTGTTTGAGGGTTAAGACTTGGTTTTAGGATTAGGGTTAAAATTAGGTTATGGTTAGGGTGAGGGTAAGGGTTAAGGTTAGGCATTTAGTTGTGATGGTTAAGGTTAGGGTAAGGGGCTAGCGAATGCATTATGTTAATGACGGGTCCCCACAAAGATAGTGAAACGTTGTGTGTGTGTGTGTGTGTGTGTATGTGTGTGGAGAGGTGTCCTATTTAAGAGACCCTACCCAGGTGCGCACACACTTTCTCATATCATGCATGCTTCTCCCTGAGGTCTCAGTGATGCTGCAGTACTTCTTCTCTGTCAGTATGTTCCGTCCCGATAACCTAAAGCCTATCTGGTGCTTTCTAAACACAGAGCTGACCTGCCGCTTCGCTCAGCCTCCTTCATGCTGACACACGAGACACTCGTGAGAAGATATTAAACTGGTGTGGGATGTTAGCATAATAGCATTAAGCACCATCATGGGTCATGTTTCAGCCTTCAACCACTCTAAAACGCTCTGGGGAGGCCTTTTTTTACTGTGAAGATACAGAGAGCCAAAGTGAAGCAGGAACTTCTGGAACTCCAATTACTGAAAAGTCCAGCCCTACAACATAACCTTACTCAACAGTACGTTGTGTGGTTCCCTCACGTCATATTTTAAAAAACAAAAACAATGTAATATCATTACCTATGACATATTTAGATTTTTTAGTAAGTCTTTAAGGCACAGCATTTCTCACAATCCCGGGAATATTGTGGGTTAGTCTTGCATTGCCAGCTCTTGTATCCACAGCGCTGTGGAGGAAGGTCTGGCTACACCACAGATACATTCTGGGATAGGAGAAAAATAAAGGCTCTGAGTTGTTTGTATTTCTTTAAACCAATCAGCATCGTCTTAGGCGGCGCTAAGCTTCCGGACTCAGCGACGGTGGCTCTGCAAAATAGTCGCAGGAAGGAACTTGTTTCGGTGGAACATTTGCACCACCGCAAAAGAAAACGCCACACACAATATTAAATGAAGTTAACTGTTCACACAATACAGTAACGTGAGCTATTTAAATTAGCTGGATTCATGGTTAAACCTCATTAACTCTTACCAGTGTATTGCTGTGTGTACTTCGTCCACACCAATCCCCACCAATCGGTCCCAAAATGTCCCAGTTAGAGAGGAAATGCCGTAACCTATTCTTTGTAAATCTTTACAATCATTCCCCGGAAGAACCAAGCAGGTCTGCCTTGTTGCACCATCCAAATTTTCTTCAAAACTTGACATTTTCAGCGTGTAGCTTCCTAGCTCGAAAGGTTTTTGTCGTTTCCCGTAGCGAACAGAGTTTGAGAATGGCGACACACGGAGAGTAGAAGGTGAGGGGCATCAAGCGCCAGATGTCAAGTCTTTATCCTGGAAATGTACTTCCGTTGATCCAGACATGAGTTGAACATCAGCAGCTTGATGCCCCAAATTAGTTTTGTCCTCTCAACAGCTGGTGGGGGCCCGTCCCTTTGGTCAGGTGTAAATCATTTGGGATCCCATTTTGTTTTTGATAATTGCTTTTAAGCGTCACTGCCACTGGCAAGGACCTGATGTCCCCCACACTTGTGTCTTTCAAAATCACACTTTTGTTCGACCCACTTTTCCAGTCTCGGTGCACTCACAGCAGTAAACGTCAGCGGCTACATGCAGGCCACCCTAACAATCTGATTGGTAGTGCTCGCTGGAAGCAGACACAGCTCAGAGCAAAGAGTAAATCAACTGCTGTTCCCTTCACTGGATATGTTTTGGTTGAAACAAAAGTTTGACCCCTACTCCCAGCCACAAAAAAAGCCATTATAGTGCATAGTATAGTATAATGGTCTGTCATCACACCACATGCTGCTTTCACATCACCAAATGGCGATCCGGCGATTGGCCGCAGGGTTGTGTGGTGGTGGGAGTGTCACTGAAACGGCCCATTTGTGTGACGTCCTGTTGTGTTCTTTAACCCCCAATGTAGCACAAGTAGACTTTATATTTCACAATTACTTTTTTCCGTCGAATTATTTTTATTTTTTAGATCTCGATGTTCTCCGACCGCACTTGAAAGCAGCCTCATTTCACGGAGGAAGAGAGAAAGAGGGGGGCCGAGGAAACAGTCAGCTGTTGCACAAACTCCCGGGAAGTTCATTGCTTGCGTTTCGTTTTTTTTTACCCTCATAGTTTTTCAAAACTTTCTTGTGGCAGCAATAGAGGCAGTGATGTTTCCCGTTTCCTGCACGGGACTCTCGCACCGCCTCAAATCACTCTGACAAGTCTGATCACCGTCTGACAGCTGACGCAGGCAATGTGAATGCAGCATAAGGAATACTGATGACTTTTCCACATTGTATTTTCAGTACGCAATTTGGAATTTCTTTTCTGCAACACAAACAAAAGGAGGTATTCCTAAAATGAGATGAGGGAGCACCACTTCCCTGAACTTCACCTCTAGATGTGCAAACAATCAAAAAAGATGTCATCAAAATAAAAAAAATAAAAAACTGGCTTTCTGAAAGAAGAACAAAATCAGACAGATTTGAATGAAACTTGGTACAGACTTCCAAGGTGCCTTGTGAATAAATCCTAATGGCTTTCAGTTTGTTCAATTCTAACAAATACTTGCCAAACTAATCATCGGCCTCAGCTGTACACTGTGTTCAGCGCGAATTAGAAAATCTTGTGATCTTACACTGCTGAACGCAAGGTAAGTCTGGAGGTTCATTATCAGCGTCAGTTCAGGAGCCGACTGCCTAATGAGCGTCTGTCTTCGTAAACCAGGTGCTGAATACACACTGTCAAATAAAAACCACAGCGCACATTTGCTAAAGCGCCTTTTTCTCTGTAAATCTGACCCTCTGTCTTGTAATGCAATACCTTCACTGGTCCCATTTTCAGCATCTATTATCATTCGTAAGATAGCTTTTAGTAGCCTTTGGAAAATCATTTCTTTAAGGACTGGAAGCTCTGTAGTTGTTGTGTCAGAAGAAATGATAGTTAAAGCAGTAGTGGTGATCCCAGTAGAAGTAGCAGCAGTTACAGTAGCATTCTGTTGTCCCATCTGACTGCTGTGACCTGCTGTGTTTTCCATTTACTCTGCCCCTCTGTTTCTTGGCAGTTGTCTACTATATCACCACACACACAAAATCCCTTCACTACGGGAAACAACAACATATTCTGAGCTAGCAAGCTACACGCTGAAAATGGCAACTCTTATAGAACATTTGGATCGCGCAACAAGGCAGGCCTGCTTGGTTCTTTCAGGGAATGATTGTTAAAGGTCCAATGTGTAGGAATTTCTCCCATCCAGCGTTGAGATCATATATATCGCAATCAACTCTCTCGCGCCACGCAGTTCAAAGTACGTATTACAGCTACGGTAGCCTTCACGCTTCAAAAAGCCGGTCTCTTGCTATTTTCAATATCCTTTTTTCTTTTTCTGGGCAAAGAAGAAGTTTACTCCTGGATTTTGAATACGTGTGGTCCTCCATGTTTCCTTTCTCAAACTTGCCGGGGCCGGGAAGCCACGATACCCATTAGCAGCATTAGCAGCACCTGTGAGTTTATAATGTGACAGCGAAAACGCGAAAGGCGGAGCAGTATGTCCTGTATGTCCCTTACCGGCTAACGTATTTCAAGATGGCGCATGAATAGGGAGCGTCTACCCAAGGGGGTAAGCTTCACTTCAGAGCTCGAATCTCCTATGGCGCTATTTTGATGCTACAAAGTGATCACCCGACGTTAGCATTCCATTGACTGCCATTCAATTTTGACGTCACTTTGACAGCAAATAACTTTACATCTGAAGCATGTAAAGACTCTATTTGTCCATTGTTTATTTCTAAAGAAACACGACAATGTATAAAAGGCTCCATTACCTTGTACCTCACGTTATGGCACCTTAGCAGACATTTTTGTAAAAATAGGCTAACGATTGTGTCATAACCGCGCGACTTACTGTCGCATAGTAGAGGAATTACCGTATAGTACAGGAGAAGCTCGCAGACAGTTTGGACTTACATTAGCTGTTTAAGTTTAATTACTAATGTTAACTATCATTTTAGTGATCAATAATTAGCCTGTGCCTATGTTATCTCCTTACATATACCTACGCTCTCCGTCTCTGCTAGATTGGGAATGATTGAGATTTCTCTTGGCACAGCTACCAGAAGACTTCCAACTTTCAGACAGGTTGCTCACGGCACATTTACGTCGTCTCTCTCAGTTGGAGGCTGCGCAGTAACGCTCGGCACTCACCGGAAAAGTGCTTCTAAAGGCCTTCACTGGTCTCCGTCCAGAGCAACGGGATCTGTTGGTCCATTCTTATATACAGTCTATGCGTCTACCCCAGTTCATGCGAATGCAAATGTAAAATTTAAAAAGGAATACTTGGAATTGATGGTGGTGGTAAATATTCATGAAAAAGGACAAGTTTGTGAATGGGGCAACATATTTTGATAATTAACTAAACAAAACACGTTACACACTGGACCTTTTAAGATTTACAAAGAATATGTTTACAGCATTTAGTCTCTAACTGGGACGTGTTAGCATGTTGGCCCACCGGTTATGAAAAAAAAGCATGGCCTATTGTCTGCAGTGAGCTAGCGAGGGTAATGTGAAATACGGAGGCATGGCGGGGAAATGCCATGGCTCTGGCTGCAGCTGCCTGCAACAAAGTGCACACGGCGATACACTGGTAAAAGCAAATGAGGTTTAACTGCGTAGCCAGCTAATTTAAATCGCTCACGTTACTGTTGCAGTTAACTTAATTTAACATTGTGTGTGGCGTTTTCTTTTGCAGGATGCAAATGTTCCACCATAACAAGTTCCTTCCTGAGACTATTTTGCAGAGCCACCGTTGCCGCTTCCGGAACTTAGCGCCACCCAAGACGATTGTGATTGGTTTAAAGAAATGCAAACAACCCAGAGAATGTGTGTGTGTGTGTGTGTGTGTGTGTGTGTGTGTGTGTGTGTGTGTGTGTGGTGACACGGCGCTGTGGAGATACTGTAGGTCAGGCAATGCGAGACTAAAGCAGCAGCCAATAAAGATCACTGTCACTGACACTGCCTGTCAGACTTGACCTTCAGCTAGGCTCAGGGGGGGTTTCCATGGTAACACACACACACACACACACACACACACACACACACACACACACACACACACAGAGACAGACACAGACACAGAATACACATTGAGGCTGTAGCGTTGCACAGAAACCATGATAATGTGGCTAACTGGTACCCACACACAGCAGAGCCTCATTTCCTGTCTCCGTCCATTGTTCTGGCTCTCTCTCACACACACACACACACACACACTGAGTACTTCCACATGTGGCACAGGATGGTTTGGCTTACTAATATCTGTTACACACCGGCTCCCTCTGTTGGGGATTACCTGTAAGGACAGCATCGAAATTGGGGGAAACAGCCTTGTTTGTAGATTGACCTCAGTGCACTTTAAGTGGCTTTGTATCATCATCATCATCCCAAAAGCGTGCAGAAAATATGGAAGGTGGAGGATGGGGGTGTGGCCTTGACCAACTGCCATGCTTTTCTTGTTTTCAAGCCATGACGTCTCTCTCTCTCTCTCATGGGCAGGCCAAATTCTCTGGGTGGGCAAAGCAGAGAAAAGGGAGGTAACCTTTCTCCTTATGAACTCATAAGGAGAAGATTCCAGATCGGCTCATCTGAGCTTTCATTTTCTCAAAGGCAGAGCAGGATACCCAGGACTCGGTTTACACCTGTCGCCATTTCTAGCCACTGGGGGACCATAGGCAGGCTGGGGGAACTCACATTAATGTTAAAAAACCTCATAAAGTGAAATGTTCATGCCATGGGACCTTTAAAGGCCCAATTAGACTAGAAAAAGCAGTTCGGTGTCACTTAAACGGCCCATTTATGTGACATCCTGTTGTGTTCTTTAACTCCCCAATGTCGCACAAGTTGATATTATATTATTATACTTCACAGTTATTGATAGATCTCGACATTTCTGATTAGACTTGAAGGCAGCCTCATTTCACAGAGAAAGAAAGAAAGAACAGAGACTACGCTTTGTTGTTTGCAGAAAACAGGTTTTTGGGTAAACTAGTCTATATCCACGACATTTCGCTTCCGGGATTGCTCCGTTGCCCCCCGTAAATTCCGCCGGATGTCCCTCATTTATAGTGACACTCCGTATCAGCCTGATCTTGTGGTACGTTCTAATCACTACTAACTGCCACTAAAATACAGTTCTCTCACAGGGTCCATCATGGTTGACTTTTTCAGCCACAGATATCTTTACAACTCTCGGTCACAGAATGAAATGTTTATGAGGAACTCTTAAAGGCTGCATGAATATTATCTTAAAGAAACCACGCGGCATAATGGAGCCTGTGGGAGACGGAGGCCTCCCATTTTTACATCTGGCCCATGCCGTGAAGGACATAGGGTGGGGAAACATTACAATTTTTTTTACTGTTGCAGTGCCAAAGCAGACAGATTTACTATGTGGCGAGGAGGAGAAAGCTCTACATTTCCAATTTAATTTCTGTTAAGGCCATTAAATAAAACGAGATGTGAAAATGTTTGGTCAGGAGAACCCACCCAAGAGTTTTCAGGGTTCTGCTGTGACAGCACGTTGGCAGAAACCTTAGATGGTCTGCCGGATGACACGGCTTGATTTGCAGCTTTGTAGCGAGCAACAGAGGGCGGAGGGGAAAACCGAGGACAGAAAGAGAGAAATATTGGCCCATATTTCTGACAACCCCTTCAAAATCAGGGAGCTCCATATGAGTCCATACAAGAGATATATGGATATAGTTTGGAAGAAGACTGAGACTTTATTTTGCGGGGACTGAAACTGAAAGGAAGCCTTTATCCCAGCTGATCTGTAAGGGGTTATGGAATGTTAAGGGGGGTAAATGTTTCTCAAAGGATCATTCCAGCAAAACTGCCTCGACTGGGCTAACCTTTGAAGAAACTGAGACCCCGAGAGCCCAAGATGGAGGCAGCTATCATAGCCTGTTAGCTGCGTTGGAGTCCAACGCTGCGTTCCATTAGTGCAGGGGTGTCAAACTCAACGAGTTTATTGACATGCTATTATTTAATCGAAAATGTCAAATATCTTTGACTGTCTTATTGCATGTGTCATATAGTCTTCTCACTTACGGTTTGGTCGACATAAAGTCCTAAAGAAGTCAGGAAAAAGTTCCTCAGCCATCATAGAAAGAAACCCGCCCAAAAACGTCGGAAGAAGCGCCCCAAAAACGTTGGAAAAAGAGACATAAACGTCGGAAAAAGTAAAAAAAAACTAGGCGGGCCACAATGTATTGTGAACATAAATTGATACGCGGGCCGGATCATAATCTGCGAGGGGCCAGATTTGGCCCGCGGGCCTTGAGTTTGACACATGCATTAGTGGTTCAACCCGCCCTAAGCACTTGCCCTCGGGGAAATCCCCGCCACTATCAAAAGCGTCCTTCCATTTGTCTGAAAAACTGTGAACTTGGTGAGATCAACCCTCTGAGGGCTGCGGGAGCGAGTGAACAACGATGGTCACTCCAGAGGTGGATATCACCCACAATGCATTGCAGTTATGCATTTGCTGCAAAAATACAAATCCACGGTTAGGTGGCAGTGACGTACAGCCGCTAAAACTCCTGTTGCCGACCACCAAAGAAGGAGAAGATGAATAAATTGAATAAATGTATTCACGGATAGCATTGTGCTCACCAATAACTAGACTGCTTGTGTTTCTGGTCCTGTTGGATTTTGTTATAGTGACGTCACCGTGCTATCTGAGTTTCAGTAACATACCAGTATACAGTACATATGCTCCTTACAGCAACAAACTGCTACCCTGGTCTCATTGTCGCCTCTCTGTGTCTGTCCCCTGCTCTGTCAGGACCTGGAGGTGCTGGAGTCGGTCCTGCGTTCCCGGGCCCCGGACGGTGACACTCAGGAGGCCTGGGCAATCACCTCGCGCTCCTCCTCCGGTCCCAGCCGGCAGGAGCGCAGCAGGCAGCTGTGGGAGGACATTAGCACGGTAGAGGAGGACACCAGCAGACTCAACGCCCTGCAGCTTCGCCTGGATGAGTCCCAGAAAGTCCTGCTGAAAGAGAGAGAGTAAGACACTCCAAAACTGCCTGGGCTGCAGCAAAGATATAGAGTGGGACATAACAGTTGCAAATGAGAACAAAGTGTCACACACTCTGGCTCCATATACATATCTCTATTTATTCTGACGACGTTTCGGCCCTCAGGCCTTCTTCAAATCAACAAGAAGGCCTGAAGCCGAAACGTCGCCAGAATAAATAGAGATATGCGTATGGAGCCAAGCGGTCTTCACCCGGCTGACAGCAGACATTTAATGGACATATAGTTTTCAAGTAGGCTGCATGAGAATTATGCAGGAAACAAATCTGCATTGTTTTATATTCATATTTTCGTTTGATTTTATTTCCCCTGCCCATAGTAGCAGGCAGGGCTTGATCAATCATTACAGGCAGTGTTGATACCCCGAGAGTGGGGTTAGTGACGGACGCAAAAAAAAAAATATTCTATGTGGATTGGCCTTAACAAAATAACTGTGATAAAGTCATCAGGGTTATCTCAGCTTGGGCTCGGAAACTACAAATGTGCTAGATAAAGGGTGTTTAAGTTGCATGCTGGATGCATGGTGGAAACATTGGTGTTTACAAGGCAGAGAAGGGACTCGCAAAAAGTTAGTTGCATTGTGGGAAATGTAGGATCCGGTGTTTTTGGAGGTTGACCCAAGGACTAAACATCAGGATATGTCAGCCTCTGCCTCTGCTTCACACATTTAATGTAAGTACGAAAACTGGAGGAGTACCCCTTTTAAATAAGAAGGCAAGACTCATTTTGACATTGCGGTATTTTAACTTTTAGTAGGATCTGAATGCTTCTTCCACCACTGTTTAAAAAAATATATTGGTGACCTATGCTGATAAATTAGACTTCCTTACCAGTAAACCAATTGTGTTACCATGATCATTTTCGGCTGTCCGTTGCTCTGTAGACGTGCCTTACACTGTATGGTTTTGCCCGTATAGACTTTATTACCTTGTTAATAGTGCTGTGACACACCTGCCAACCTGTAAGGGCCAGTGTAACCTGTAACCATAGTAGACAATGAAAGTTCCTCCACCACTGCTTATTCTACACCCAGTCAATGTGATGGTCACTAAGAGCTGACAGCTCTGTCAGGAGAACAGCAGCTGAAGCCCGGACGTGCATCCTACACTTTTTATTTTCTGTGTGAAATTGTGAGATTCAGAAAACTTTATTGTCTGTCATGACAGAACATCGTCTTATACTGTATGCGGCTCAACATACAGTGCAAAAACAAGCTTTGACAGTAAACATACAATCATTTATAAAAATAATTTACACAGGATAAAAATGCAAAATATATGTGTGCGTAGTGTTAGTGTGGATGCACGTATTTGGTGGGTGGTTTAGGGGTCCTCCCATAAGAAAATGTTACTTTAAAAAATAAAAAAAAATGCAATTTAACATTTGGACATTTAATATTTGGACCAATATTATTACCATATCTGTATCTGAAACGTTGGAAAAGCTAGAGCACATAATTAAAGACATAACTCGCTAAAGAAAAACCAACTCCAATCATTCGATCTGAGACAGTTTTAAAGCTCACATTGATTTTACATTCATTTGGCTTAGGTGGTGCCCAAAGTGGCTTGGGTGCGGCGCCTAAGCCTTATAATGATAGGGAAAAGCCTGTCTCTCCATGCATGGCCGGTCACATGTGCCAAGTGTTTTTGAATGTACTGTGCATCATGCAGCATTAATTTATCAGCATTTACAAGCAGAGCTCAACAAGCATGCAGTGTACAGTTCTAGAATCAAAGGCTGTAGATGGAGACTGACAAAGGGGGTAAGCGAGCATCCGGAAAGCGTACCTCCTATGGGGAGTTTCATAGGTTAACAAGCCATCACCTTCTGCTAGTATTCCATTGACTGCCATTCATTTTGGCGTCACTTTGACAGCGAATAACTTTACATCTGAAGCGTTTAAAGACTCTATTTGTCCACTGTTTATTTCTAAAGAAACACGACAATGTATAACAGGCTCCATTACCTTGTATCTCACGTTATGGCCCCGTAGCAGCCGTTGTTTTTATAACAATAGGCTAATGATGACCACGCGACTTTCTGTTGCACTGTAGATAAATTACCGTATAGTCAGGAGAAGCTCGCAAGCAAACGGGGGGACGTGGAGGCATACAGTCAAAATGACAAAATAATTAATCAGAATACTTACCAAAAGTTGCTCCTACGCTCATGGACAGCTCCTACTCTGCTCTCCGTCTCAGCAAGATTGAATGATTGAGATTTCTCTTGGCACAGCTACCAGAAGATTTACAACTTTCAGACAGGTTGCTCACATCACATCTACGTCGTCAAGCTCAGTTTGAGGCTGCACAGCAACGCTCAGCCATCACCGGAAAAATGCTTCTTACTAACTTCACTGGTCTCCGTCAAAGTCTATCGCGTCGCTGTGTCTATTTATTTCACTGTCTATGTGACTGACATTGCACTAGTGATTTCTGGGATAGACTGTTTTTTGTTGTGAACTTCACAAGGATTCTTAATGTGAAAGAGTGAAAAATCCATTTTGAAGATATTTGCAGACTCATATAGTAACCCACACAGGCACCAGAGTGGCATGATTGAGTGTTGGGAACCACTAATGTGTGTTGTGTCTTTGTGTCTTCCCCAGAGACAAGCTTGCACTGAGTAAGAGCATCGAGAGGCTGGAGGCTGAACTCGCTCAGTGGAAATGTAAATATGAGGAGCTCAGCAAGACCAAACAGGAGGCCCTCAAACAGGTGAGACATCCATGACCGCCACTGTGCCAGTCAGAATGAATATGTCTGAGTGGATTCTACTGAGCTCAGATAGACATCAGGTCACTGCTGTAGCATGAAACAGCATCCTCTGCTTTCTGTTCGCCTACATGTTGGTTCCACAAACAATATCAGTATGTAGTGTGGGATCAAATACGGCCACTCGTTCAACCTTTTGTGCTTTAATGTTACAACTGACTGCAGGGCTATTGTTTCAGTTCAGATCAGGGCTGTAGTCAAGACCACCTTTGTCGAGTCCAAGACAAGTCCAAGACCAGGACTAGTCGAGACCAAGTCAAGACCGAGTCCAAAGAGGTTTGAGTCCAATACAAGACCAAAAAGGTTCGAGTCTGAGTCAAGACCGAATCCGGCACAGAAAAAAAGAATGGCCAGGATCTCCGGGAAAAGGCACTATATGTGTGTCTCCATTTCAAAGATCACCGCAGGTTGACTGCTTTTAGCAGCAGAGATTGATTGTGGGCGACAATACTGTCGTGGTTAGCTCGCCGAAACTACTGCCGAAGTTGCTGGCTGGCATGCAACGTTAGCTAATGTCCGCTAGCATACGTACACGCTAACTATAGCCAGTTAGCTTTGTGTGTAACATAACAAAAACCCACCCATCTCATAGGAGCGAAGCTTAACATTTTATTCAATAAAATGATGGTACAAAAGGAGCACTAACACCACAGGTCTTATGTTGACAACGTGGACGCAGATATAGGAAACTCCGAAGGCAGTCGTAATAATTTACCTAGCAGGCTAGGCTTACGCTGTTGCACTAACGTTAGCAAACGTCGGCGTAGCGTTAGCTAGCAGTCTAAACTCGTGAAAAGCCGAACAACATCCCCGTCCAAGCTGTGTTTCACTTTCCCTCCAATATTATTATGAACATAAAGACACCTGGACTCAGTCAAGACCAAAAGCCATATTTGGCAAGACCAGTGGCAGAGACCGAGACTGAGACAAGTCCAAGTCCAAATACCAGCGAGTCCGAGACCGTAGAAAAAACGTCTTGAGTCTGGACTCAAGTCCAACACCAGACTCGAGTACTACAACCCTGGTTCAGATAGAGCCCAGACTACTTTGAATTCCCAAACAGTAGCTGTTGTCTTAATTTACCGTTGAAGCCTCTGAGCCTCCACAGGAAGTAGAGCTGGCTCTGGCCCTTCTTGCAGAGGGCCCCGTGTGTTCCCAGCCTGCCATGCCGAGGTATTTATAGGAGTGAACCACCTCTACATCCTCCCCCTGGATGGATTCAGGGGTCAGATAAGGCTTATATTCCTGCATAAATCCACAGTCAGCTCCTTCTTGCTTATGTTCAGCTGCAGATTGTTCAGACCACCTACAGGAATGGTAGACATGCTGGATGCTTTTAGCTCAACGCTAGGGCTGGGTACCTAATTCAATACATTTTAGGGACAGACCGAATTGCCTCTGAAGTATTGAGTATCGTCATTCAATACCCACTTTTAATACCTCAGGAGTTAATCTCATCAGGGTCAGTGAGCCAATAAGCATGCAGCATGCTTCTACCAAGATCTTTTTTTTTTAAGATTATTTTTTTGCCATTTTTAGGCCTTTATTGACAGGACAGCTTAAGACAGGAAAGGGGAGAGAGAGGGGGAATGACATGCCTCCGCTTCTACCAAAAATATCGAAAAAAAGATACAGATGAGATAAGATAAAGGCCAGTTATTTCATGGATCCAGGATACTATGCATCCTGATAAAGTTCCCTTGGCCTTTGGAATTAAAATAGCCCCACATCATCACATACCCTTCACCATACCTAGAGATTGGCATGGTTTTATTTCAGTTAGCCTGGTTTGATTTCCATTGAGAGATGATTTTATGGAAAGTACCCCATGCCAATCTCTAGGTATGGTGTAGGGTATGTGATGATGTGGGGCTATTTTAATTCCAAAGGCCACGGGAACTTTATCAGGATGCATAGTATCCTGGATCCATGAAATAACTGGCCTTTAAAAATAAAAATCTGCCTGCCTCTATGGGAATTTAACATATGGGTGTACTTACTTATGCCCCCTGTATTTTAAGGAAGAACATTTATTTATTGAAGCTACATTATTCATTCACAAAGAAAACTGGTGTCCTTAAAGATTGGATTTTTCCTCATTTTTTTAATTAAGGCATTAAGATCACTTTCCAAAAGATGATTTTTTTATTCCTCTTTTTAGTCAACTTTAGCATGGGTGTCCTAATTTTTTCACATGACTGTATGTACCGGTATTGAAAAATGTTGAACTATACCCAGCCACTACTCAAAGTGCCACTGTGCCTCAGAGCTGAGCTGCTAGCATGGCTGCACCTTCTCCACAACTCTGACCGGATACCATTTACACTTAGATTTGTTTGTGATTGTGTTTGCCACTTGTGCAGCTTGAGTCAGGGAAACCTTTCATGTTGGGAGAGAGATGGTTTTCATTCATCTGCAGCTGGACTTTGATTTCGATTCAGGTTTGGTCTGATTCTATTGGTCTCAGGGATTTGGAACGCATTTATATTTCTTCAATAAATCTGAACCAAGCTACTAAAACTGTAGCGCTAGCTGGCAGCGGGGAGGCACCTCGTTTAACGCAGAGGCCTGCATGTCACTAAACTTTTATTTTTTTACCGTTCTTCTCTGGTTGCCAAGAGTCTTACAGCACAGACAGAAGTGTTCCAGCCATCCATGCTTCTCTGACACACTGGTTGATGATGTCTGAGAACGTTCAATCAGTTTTGAGTTATCTGTATCAATTTTCAGCATCAAGGATTGCTTGACTCCACTTTAAAAGACGAGGACACAGCAAAAGAGGATTCTTGATCTTCTCAACTTTAAAAGAAGAGCAAACCACAAAAGAAATAAGATTGACCTCACTAGCTCGGCTCAGACCGCTTCTCTCAATAACCAGTCTCTCCAAAAGCTTGTAAAGCTCAGAACCCTTCTCATTACAACCAGTCAGAAATCCCCTCCTTTCCTCCCCCATTCCCCCTCTTTTCTCTCTCTCTCTCTCTCTCTCTCTCTCTCTCTCTCTCTCTCTCTCTCTCTCTCTCTCTCTCTCTCTCTCTCTCTCTCTCTCTCTCTCTCTCTCTCGCTCGCTTTTCTAGACAGAAATGCTCAACTCATTCTCTCTCTCTCTCTCTCTTGCTTTTGTAGGCAGAAAAGCTCAACTTTCTCTCTCTCTCGCTCTCTCTCTCTCTCTCTCTCTCTCTCTCTTGCTTTTGTAGGCAGAAAAGCTCAACTTTCTCTCTCTCTCTCTCTCTCGCTCTCTCTCTCTCTCTCTCTCTCTCTCTCTCTCTCTCTCTCTCTCTCTCTCTCTCAATTCAATTCAAATTGCTTTATTGGAATGTCAGAAATAACACTGTTGCCAGAGCATCAAGGATAATAATGTGAGAAGAAATGCATACATAGAATTCATTGAGTAAACCAAAATATATACATTTACACAACAAAAAGAAAAACATATACAACAATATATCAATATACTGTACAGTGAAATCACTAGTGTCAAATGTCTCTCTCTCTCTCTCTCTCTCTCTCTCTCTCTCTCTCTCTCTCTCTCTCTCTCTCTTTCTCCCCCCCCCTCTCTCCCCTCCAACCCTCTCTAACCAAGAGGAGCTCAACTCTCTCCTTCTCTCTCGACCCCTCCTTTAGACAAAGGGGTTCAGTGACATATGGTAGGGAGAACTCTTGACTGACATGCACCGGCCCATGCATTGCCTTTGGCTTCCATTTCAACTGTGTAGTCGTTGGACGCGTGGGGAAGTCACCGGGTTCCGAAATACCCTAACCCAGCCAGTGCCTTTCTGATAAGCAGGTTCTCTTTAAAAATCTTTATGCCACTGACCCACCCCATGCTCCATTTTTGGGATAGGCTAGGGCAGCCCACATTGACTCACCAAAACTTTATACAGTTACAGTGGTGAAACATCTGTGAGAAAGAACTGTGTTTCCTCTGCCTGGCTCTGCACACACACACACACACACACACACACACACACACACACACACACAAAGGTTCCGACCAGGAGAAGTCATCAGAGAAGAGGGACAGAAGGCTCAAAATATAGCCCTAAAATCCTCAAATAAGACATAAAATGGACAGAGTCTTCAGCCTCGCCTAAAATTATATAACTAACAAAGTCTTTCCTCTGAAGGGAGACCAGTAAACCTGCCTGCAGTTTTTGTATGACAATATGTTTTTTAACTTAGCAGTTTTTTCCTCCCCCCTTAAACATTAAGGAGTAATTTGCGCTGAGCCAGCAAATATTACACTGTAACCTGTTGAAAAAAATAAATAAAATGAAGACAAAATAAAAGCTAAATGAATCAAACATAATACATTTGCCCTTACTAGTCCAGGGATGTCCATGCAAAATGTCCAAATGAAAGATCTTTGTAGTGAGCGGCTGTTCAGACATGTTCACAGGTCTAATGAATATGAGCTAACAGGGCAATGGTGGCCTAGAGGTTAAGAAGCGAGCTTGACCGGAAGGATAAAATCTGGGTGGGGAAAGTGAAAGAGCAGCGCTTGTCCCTCCCTCATTACCACCACTGAGGTGCCCTTGAGCAAGGCCCTTAACCTCCAACCGCTCCAGTGGAGCTGCTCAGTGGCCAGCAGATCAGACCGCGGTTGTACCGGGCAGCTTCCAGGTATGAATGGGTAACTGTGTGAATGTGACAGGTCGTCGTTGCGAATGAGAAGTTGTTCTCAATCTACTTACTATAAAAATGAATGAGAAGAATTAAGAACAGAATACAGTAGCATGTAGAAAGAAAAGTAGATTTTTATACGCTAGGATGGGATACAACATCTGTAGTTCTCTGATATAGTTTTACAAAATAATGCTTTAAACCTGCCTCACACGGACAGAAATACATGTCCCTTCTATTCCTTCTTCTGGTGCTAAGATCACCTTTAATATCTATTTTGAAATAAAAGATCTTCATATGTCCTCAAAATATCCCAATGTGCTGTTAAGTTCCTTTTTGTCAGATACCCAAAGTGCAGTGGTGGAATGTTACAAAGTACATTAACTCAAGTACTGTACTTGCGTACAAATGTTGAGATACTTGTACTTTACTTGAGTCTTTTCTTTTCATTCCACTTTCTACTTCTCCGCTACATTTCAGAGAGAAATATTGTACTTTTTACTCCACTCCATTCATCTGACAGCTTCAGTTAATAGTTACTTTACACATTAAGATTTCTGCACACAAAACACATGTCGTTTATAAAATCTGATGTTATATTCTAAATTTAACTACCTAGCAATATAACGGCCTACAAGTCCAGCTGAAATGATTAGACCATTAAACACACACCTGTTTGGATCTTTACACTTTCTAAAATGGGAGGATTTTTCTGCATTGAGTACGTTTTACTTTTAATACTTTAAGTACGTTTTCCTCATGATACTTACATACGTTTACTTAAGTAACATTTTCAATGCAGATCTTTTACTTTTTTTTACAGTGTGGTATTAGTATTTTTACTTAAGTAAACGATCTGAATACTTCTTTCACCACTGCCAAAGTGGCACCCATAGAGTGTGGGCTTTAGGCTTAAGGCCTCTGGACAGAAACCTTAAAACAGTTTTGGCAGTGTTCCACCACTCGGGGGCAGTCCAGGCCTGCAGAGAGGAGAGACATAAGGACACAGCAAACACAGGTCTTATGGAAAGGCTCACTGAATGACAAAATCAGTTTGATTTAAAAAAATAAATAAATAAAAAGCAAAGGGAAATAAAGGAGGGGATAGGTCAGAACATATGAGAGATGTGTAGATGGTGATGGTGTGTGTTTTGAAGATAAGCGGGGTAGAAGCAATGGAGATGAAAGCATGATAGGGTGAAGTGCTGAAGGTGGAGAGGAGGCAGATGAGATGGAGGCAGAGATGCAATGATCAGATAAGAACAAGGAGGGATAAAAAAAGGTTTGCCCACTTGAATTTTGGCTTCTAAGGAAGCAGATTAATGTAGCTAATGGTAAACGGCCCCATGATGTAGGACAAAAATGCCAGATGCAAACAAAAGGATACGTTGATTACAGTCCCCATACGGACCAAAGTATGGTGGTGGACTGGTAAGCTGGAGAGGTGCCAGTTCATCTCCTGGGCACTGCCAAGGTGCTCTTGAGCAAGGCACCGAACCGCCAACTGCTCGGGGCGCCTGTCCATCGACAGCTGCAGCCCCCCCCCCACCCCCCCACTCTGACATCTCTCCATTAGTGCATGTAGAGGTACTGAGCATGTGTGTGTAATTCAGGCCTGGTGTAATGTGTATAATGACAACAGAGTGAAAACATTGTAATTTCCCTTACGGGATTTTTTAAGTATAAATTATTAATTATTTATTATTAATTTAATTAATTTATTATTATTAAGTATAAAGTTATAGTGCGTGTCCTCCTTGGCTTCTAGCAAATGTGTTGTCCGGCAGTGTTTTCTCACAAACATGAACTTAAAGGGCTAGATTAAAGATATTCACACTGTATTTTTTATGTTCGTACTGTATTTATGTTCACACTGCACTACAATAGAATTTGTACAATCCATTGTTTTAGAAACAATCTTTTCAACCTTAATCTTACTGTTGAACCTAATCTCACTTTTATAAATGTACTTAACATTTGTATTTCTTACTGTAGCTATGGTACTATGTTTACTTTTTTCTTAATCTTATTTTTTTTAGTACAATTTTGACTGTGAGCAACTGCAACTTAACAATTTCCTGGAGATGATCAATAAAGTATTCTGATTCTTCCCCCCATTCCTAACACCATGTAGCTGAACCTGCTGAAGGAAATGCACCAGGATGAACTCGGCCGCATATCTGAAGACTTGGAGGACGAACTGGGAGCCCGAACCAGTATGGACAAGAAACTAGCTGATCTACGTACTGAGGTGAGGAGACTGGGGAGCAGAGAGAGAGAGAGGAGTAGTTAACGGCAGCATGAAGGAAGAAAGAGCATGAGTGTGGGCTGATGGTACAGAAACAATGTCAGCATTGTATTAGCATTCTTTTTTTAGCTTTATTCCGTGTCATTTGTTATGTATAAAACAAAGCAATGGATCAACCTTTTGAGCCAATTTCTTTTTTTCCTGAATGTCCCAGTTAGATTGTTAGCCTTTTAAGAAAACTACCAGTATACGTATATTGTCATTTCTAGCATTCTCCTGCATTAGGGCATGGTCACCCACTACAACATTTACATTTCATTTAAAATATGTCTATGCAGCCCAGCATTGTTACGCTTAAAGAGCCCCTATTATACACATTTTTAGCATCATATTTTTACTCAAGGGGTCTGCTAGAATAGGTTTACATGCTTTGATGTTTAAAAAACATACTATGTTTCTTATACTGCCCAATGATTAAGCTCCCCTGCCGGAAACACTCTATAGATAGATAGATAGATAGATAGATAGATAGATAGATAGATTTTTTATTGATCCCAAAAAAATGGGAAATAACATTGCAGCAGCAAAAATTTCAGACACACAGCACACATACAGAGTAAACATTAAATAATAGGAAAAAATATACATGAAATAATAATAGAATAATACACTAGCAATATTTAAAAATATATACAATTTGGAAATAAAATGTACAATATGAGCTCTTGGCCCGCCTTCCCGAAAAGATTATTGGTCAGCTGGCCCACTCTGTTGTGATTGGTCAACCAAATTCAAACAAACCACAGGGTGGGCTGTGCTTGCTCAGGCAGCACCTATGGGCGGCACTGATGAAAAACTGGGCCGGCTTTCTCAATCAGTGTCATCACTAATTGCGGAATTTCAAACAGGAATGTGGGCGAGGCGTTTCAGGCAGTTGAGAAAAAGTGCTGTCTTGAGAGAGAAAGCTCCATTTGGAGTGAAATGTGTTTGTTTTTTTTGTACTTTATACATTTATTACATACACAAAAAGAAGCATAATAGGGCCTCTTAAAATGTCACTGGGCAGCGTGGCACAAAAAAGCTCAGTGGACGACAGGCAGATAACTACTCCACTGCTGCAGTAACAGGCGATAGCAATAGCTGCACCGTGGAGACTGATGTGGTTAGAGTGCATCAGACTTTACTTTCAACTCATAAATGTCAGTGCAGTAATGCTTCCCCCCCCCTCAAGATCAAGCATTCAGTGTGACAGTGGGAAAACGTCCTTCAGAAAGGCAGAAACCTCGGTGCCGGTTGGGACACAGATATCCTGAGATCCTTCTGTGTACACTGTGTCTCTGTGGTGTCTCCGTCAGATGGAGAGGCTGCAGGTGGAGAACGCTGCGGAGTGGGGGCGCAGGGAGCGCTTGGAGACGGAGAAACTTGCCCTGGAGAGGGACAACAAGAAGCTGCGAGCTCAGGCTGAAGACCTGGAGGAGCAACTGGCCAAGAAGCGCCGGCAGGCTGCCTCGGCACTCGACATCGACCTCAAGGCCATCCAGAGCGAGCTGTTTGAGAGAAACAAGGTGGGCACACATCCCAGTGCTTCACCATGCTGTCGTCCATCCTTTAATTCAGGTCTTGAAACTATTAAGCCATTGAAGGAAAATTCCGCTTTATTACAACTTGGGTCTTATTTTCATAGTTTTGTCTATTATTAGTTTCTATTAGCTATCACAACATTGTCCTCGACAAAGTAACCTAAATTGTAATAAACCGGAATTATCCTTTTAAATTCCACAATCATTTTTCTTACTACACTAATACATACACACTGATGAGATCTCTTTACATGTCAGGAGATTGTGCCCTGAACTTGTCTTTCCAAAACACTGTCAGCTGTGTGTGTGTGTGTGTGTGTGTGTGTGTGTGTGTGTGTGTGTGTGTGTGTGTGTGTGTGAAAAGAGAGAGATTGATTGTGTTTAGTGTATAGTGTTGAAAAGATGGTATTGATCCAGACAGAGAAGGAGAAACAGGGCAAGGAATTAAGACACTGGATACACACACACACACACACACAGGTTGATTGATAGTAGAATCATCTTCAACCCCAGCCAGGGCTTTGGGCATCACTACCACTGAACAGATTGATGTTCACTGTCACACTGCGACACACTGATGTACACACACACACACACACACACATACACACACACACACACACACACACAACGGTGAAGAAGAAGGGCGATTTACACGAAGACAGCAATATAAAATATCTCACTGGAGAGACGTCGAGATTCGGGAACTTGACGATAAGGGCCAACGCTGAAATAATCAGACAAATTCAAGGAATGGCAAATGTCCTGTTCCTCTGTTTCCACTCAGAGGAATTATTCTTGACACCGTTATA
Organism: Sander lucioperca; assembly: GCF_008315115.2. Classification (NCBI taxonomy): domain Eukaryota; kingdom Metazoa; phylum Chordata; class Actinopteri; order Perciformes; family Percidae; genus Sander; species Sander lucioperca. The sequence continues at coordinate 35,482,465 of NC_050175.1, forward strand.
AAAGCATTTGACAGTGTAATCAAACTTTATGACGTCTTTATGACAAATCCACATTGTTTCACTTTACTTGAGGTCAAGGAAAAATATTAATGACACAATTATAATGGTCTCATGACAGCCAATGTAAAAAACCAACAACTTAATGACAGTTTAATGTAACATTAACACATAAAGCTATATAGTGTCTTTGAGTTTGATAATTAGGTCTGCTATGGCATATTTATGACATGGTTATATCAGGGCTGGACTGGGACAAAAAATCGGCAACAAAATTTTTGGCCCAGGCAGCCCACACCCACCGTGATTGGTCAGACACATTCCCTGCAGACAGTCCTCTTAAAATATGCGTGCATTCTATGATATGAGTTGCCTAGTCTTCTGCATTCATGTGATAGTTTTTGGATCATTCAAGAGGGGTCTCAAGACTTATCTGTTTATCTTACACTTAAATCATTAATTCATTCTAAATAAAAAATTTAAAAAAGAGCACCAATACAAGAGAAGCAGTGTAAGCTTACTCAGTCAACAGTCACGTGAAACAAGGACAGAAAAGGCTAGCTAAACATTACAATAGTTAAAATAGTTAAAATGGTACTGGCATTCCACGAAGCAACTTTGGCTTTGCAGTGCTACTGAATAACATTAGCTAATTAAGCAATTTAAGGAACACTGATGCTTGTATCAACACTGATTTTATAGATCACACAGACTTTTCAGCTACCCAACAGGCCAACTGCTAGCATTTTCAATGTAAGCTTAAGCAGTTAGGTTACCTGACAGCCACTAACTTTAACGTTACAGCCAAACTACTTGTTGTCATTATGACGTGAGGCGCACATAACGCACACACACACACACACACACACACACACACACACACAAGTGTGTTTCACTATCTTTGTGGGGACCTGTCGTTGACATAATGCATTCCGTGGCCCCTTACCCTAACCTTAACCATCACAACTAAATGCCTAAACGTAACCCTTACCCTAACCCTAACCATAACCTAATTCTAACCCTAATCCTGGACCCCACAAATATAGTTAAACAAGAACACACACACACACACACACACACACACAGCCTCCCTCCCTTCCTGAGAGTCCATGTTAATTTGCCTACATTGTCAACTACTCTCTTTTCCATTTTTTCCTCACTCGCTCCCATGGCCCTGTCATGGTCACTCTCCTCCTCCTCATCTTCTTCCCTGTCATGATGTTGTTTCTGCTTCTCTGTATAGCCAGCCACCTCTCCTCCTTCCTCTACTTCAGGTAATGCCGATGTCGAAGCAGCTACTACAGCCCCAAACATGTCAGAAATGTTGGCACCTTTTGAGGCATCCTCCTGTAGATTCTTAAACTTTCTCTCCCGAAATTTCTCTGCACCTCCCTTGCGCTTTGGTGGTTGTTTGTCCATATTAACGTGGAAGCTAAACTTCCAGCATAAGCATAACTATTACAGCTCGTGTCTCAGGTCCGGGGAGTGGGGAAGGGGGTTCCTGGATTTGATTGGGTCCGGCCAGTGCCAATAAAGAAAATTAAGCAATGGGCCGCTGTCAGTTCTTTATGGGCCGGCGTGGCTAAAAAAAAAAGGCCTATAAATTATATCGGTGATTTCGGCCCAAATGTGCGTCGGCCCACCGGGAAAATGCCCGTATGCCAGTTGGCCAGTCCAGCCCTGGGTTATATTATCTTTCTTAATGTCAAGTTGTCATAACGCAAACATTTCAAACAATGCTTACTTTACATTCGAAGTGTCATAATCTAAAAATCACAAATATTCATAAAGACTCATGACCGGTGTCATTATAGTTATGATGGTGTCATGTCAGTCTTATGCATACCCCTTTTAAGTAAAGTGTTACCGGCTGTGCTTCACATAAGGCAAATAAATGCACTAGAACAGCATTTAAAAAGGGAAATAAAGTTAATTTAAATAGAAAGTTATTGATAATAACCCATACTAACATGGAATATTAAAATACCTGGAGATTCAATAACATAAAATCAAAGTAGATGTCTTGTTATGACACCTATGGTCACCAGGTGGGGTTGTTGACCCAACATGCACCTCTCCGGCAGTCAGGAGGAGCTACTGTGTTTAATCTCTTGAGATAACTAGACATTTCTGTTGCTTGAAAATATGGATAAGCAGTTTGTAGATATGTTTCATGCAAAATGTTGACCCATGATGACTGTGTTACAGTTATGACTGAAGTTGTTTTCTCCAGTCCTGAGGGTTACCTTGACCTGAGGTCAACTCATCGTGTTGCCTCTTGCCAACTTGAGCAGTCCAAATGTCCGTGAATATTGGTGTGATTAATGGGAATGGATAACTCTGTGGGCAGATGTGATCCACCATGTGGACCTAAAGAGCAAAACAAAATAGCACTGTGTTTTGTATTCAGCTTCTGTGTGTGTGCGTGTGCGTGTGCGTGTGCGTGTGCGTGTGCGTGTGCGTGTGCGTGTGTGTGTGTGTGTGTGTGTGTGATGAACTTCTTAAATGGCTCCATTAGCAGCAGGTTGTGTGGCACGGCCATGCACTGGCAGATAATAAGTAAGTGTTGGTCAATGCGTTGCCCTCCACTACCACCTGTCCTACAGAGTTATTTATGAAGCTCTCAGGTTCATTTAATGCTTTAGTCACACACACACACACACACACACACACTGGTAAAAAATTCTAACTTTTCAAAGGGGGAGAGAATAATTATTCCAAACATTATGTTTGAGCAGAAAAGCAACAGGGCGAATTAGCTCACAGTCTCAGAGGTAGGAGGATAAGTATGATGAAAAAGAAGATGGAAGAGGAAAGGATGAAGAGAGGAAAAAGATAAAGAAACAACAAGAATACAAGGTGATGTGCTGATAGAGGCAGAAGAAACCAGCATGGCTGAACAAAATTGACAGAAAGGACAAAATAACAATTTGTGACACATTTTCATTGTCTCACATTGGAGCTCACATCAGATTCACTTGCAGCCCTGCATTATGTTTTATTTATTAGTCACTCAATGGTATAGCTGAGGAAGACATTTTTCAGATTTTAACATTGCATTAGTACAGGAAGTAGGAAGTGAAAGATAGGAGTCCTGTCTTAAAATATTTTTGGTTTTATATAGACAAAACTTTTTCCCCCACAACTAAAAGATACATTTTGGTTCAAACTCTGTGACGTTAATGATGATTATGATGTAACAAGGCTTTTTCTTCCCCAACTTGGTCGCTCTAAAATGTATCATTATCGGCGTTTTTGCCACCCATGATCGCATCAATACTTGACATTTGCAATTGTCGGTTCATTTCACTAATCATGAAAACCAAGCTATGCAAAACAGGTGTTAGGATAATTATTTCTCAAAGAATGGACAAAATCACTGGAGTTCTCTTAAATGCTTGTTGACTTGCAGCAAGTAGAGTCAGTTTACAGCACTTCAGAAAGTGACTGAAGATTGTTCACAACAGTGTCTTTTTAAAGGAGTTGGGAGTCAAGTTAGTTATTCGGTTCATGCAATCAGTAGCTTTCTTCTTATCTCTGGTCAGGCCCGGCATCTCCTCCACATTATGCGCTCTGCCCTCAGGGATACTTCCTGTGCTCTTTGCAAGGTCACTCCGCTTTCATGATTAACACATGAAAGAAAGAAATACTAAAACAGCAGTCCGGATGCAAATGGATTAACAAAGAAACTGAAGCAAAACCGTTCTAAGCATAATTTGTTTTTCTTCTAACAACAAGCTAAGTATTTTGGACACAATACCTGTCTATTTTTGGGTATAAAGCACACAAGGACTAGGCGTTCCTTGATTGCATCAACCAAAACCATCCACACGGAAACGCTTTTTGGTGCAAACGCACATGTTTTGGCCGATTGTAAACGCACTGCCTGAAGAAGCACTTTTTAGAAACCTGGTCCCAGGGTGAAAAAAATTCGAAAAACGGCACCCTTGTGGCTTAGTTTGGACGCAACTATTTTTGAAACGATGCCAGGGAAGACAGGGGAAACAAAGATCGTTTTGGTACGTGTGGACGTGGCCTCAATAGCGGAGCAAGTTGTAGCATTAGGCTCTCTACACACGGTCAATGACAGGATGGCTCTGCAGAGAGGACGTTGGACCTCACACCAGCACTACCTTGGACGTTGAGCTCTGGAGGGATTTTACACCATGCTGCTGCACTCAAAGTTCAAGTTGACTTTTTTTTTTTTGTTTGTGACCTTCCAGTGCACAACTAATGAGATAACATCTGTTTGTGAGGTAACCTTAAAACGACCTGTGGTGGATAAAAAAAAGAAGAAAGAGGATGAGTTCCAAACGTTTTCTACTGCAGTGAAGGGAGCTGAGTGGTTTGCCTGCAGTTGCTCTGTCAGCATTGTCTTTCAGTCTGAAAAGTCTTAAAGTCCCAGTGAAACGAAAACTGGAGCGTCCTTAGCTTCTGTGCCGTGACGTATTTTCTAGTGAAACGGAATATTTGAGCGGTAAATCAAATACTTCACTGGAGTGTACCTTTACATACATACATACTATACATACTTTGATTGGGCCGCTAAAAAGTGGACAGGCTTAGAGTTTAGCTCAGTACTGAGGACTATTAATAATGCCTCCACACAGACTCCCCTCACCTGTTGTTGCTGTTAGATCATCTGCATATTGTGTGTGTGTGTGTGTGTGTGTGTGTGTGTGTGTGTGTGTGTGTGTGTGTGTGTGTGTGTGTGTGTGTCTGTGTGTGTCTGTGTGTGTCTGTGTGTCTGTGTCAACGCCACGTCACATCCGCTGCATTGATGTTGCTATCTAGCTGTTAGTCCCAATCGGTAATAGGGAGGGACATAAAAACACGAGACATTTTTTTCATTGGATGTCAAATTAGCCCCCAAGTGCAGGATAAGTCATACCAGACAGTAATTAGGATTAAAAAAAATATTCTAAATTGTATTTTCTTTTTACATATACAGTACCAGTCAAAGGTTTGGACACACTTCCCCAAACTTTTGACTGGTACTGCATTTGGCATAGAACAAGAGTTAAGTGAACAATTAACATAGGGACACAGGATTAAAACTTTTTTTTTTACTTCATGGGGCCTTTAACTACCCAGAATTAATGTCAAAGCAGTCCTACTTCAGATTGTCAAAAAAACTAAATCATTTTGTGCAACAGATGAACAAAATATCTCTCTGACTTTTAGTGAGATAGTCAAAGCCTATGCTTGTGAAACTGGCCCCAGATCATTATGTAGAGCTCCACTGTAGTTGAAGTCCCCCTCACTGTTGCTCTCATCTCCATCCACCATCTCAATCAGTGTAAATTGTCAGGGTCAAAAATTCATATTCTCACTGAATTTAGGCGGTTTCCTAGAGATGCGACTGTATTATACCCTACCTATCAGTCTGTGAGTGAGTATTGTAGTCAAGACCACCTAAACCGAGACCAAGTCATTACCAAGACCAGAGTGTATCGAGACCAAGACCAGACCAAACAACTGAAACATACAGTGTATATACACAACTAGCTAATATGTATAGCTAATATTTGGGTGAAAAAATGTTGGTACAGAGGCAGATTGATTACTTTAGCTAGCTAGCTTTGCTAGCGTCACTTACACTTAGCTTACCTTTCTTCATGGATCCTTAGTGCAGATAAAAAATGTAGGTGGTCCCAGCTGTGTGCAGATTTTACACACTGCTGTGTTTTCTTTTAGATGTTGTTTTGCAAATAAACTCTTATATAAAATATAATAAATAAAATGTAATAAATAAAATGTTATTACCGATGATTTGGCTGACATCGCCCAGACAGCCAGAGCTGCTTCTTCTGTCACCTACGTTCACTTTGCGATTGTGTGTTTGTGTGTGTGTGTGTGTGTGTGTGTCGGGGGGGGGGGGGGAACGGGGGTTAACTGTAACACATTTCAAACTAGAAATGAGTCAAGTTATTGGTTGCATTTGAAGCAGGAAGTTTTACATCCAATCACAGTAAAGCTGTTAACACATAAAGCAGATGATACACAGGCAGTTAAAGGACAATTCCGGCGCAAAATGAACCTAGGGGTTAATAACATATGTGTACCCAGTCGACCGTTCTCTGGGACATGTTTTCATGCTAATCTAATGTGTATTTAGCTTGAAACAAGCTAGCGCGAACCGGTGATTAGCTGCTAACGCTACCTTTCAGGGCAGAGGGTAAATCATTATTTTATACCACTAACAAGGTTCAAAATGTATATTTATAAAAGTTATATTCCTATCTTTATTCAAGAGAGCATTCTTTCAATTTGAGAGCATTTCTCACTGATATTACGTTCAGATTTTGTAATTTCCCTCAAAACCTCGCTCTCACACTCAAATAGTCACTGCTCGCTTGCTTGTGCTCAAACTTTCTGCTTGGACTCAGATATGTTGTTGCTTGGACAGATTTCCTGCTCTCAGCTTCGGCCCTTCTCCTCGCACTCTGCCTTATTCTGCACGCTTACAAATCTTCTCGGATATCTCCTGCGCTCGGATTTGTTTTTGTGTTACAATCCTATCAAAATTCCCCAACTAGTAGAATGCCAGCTGTAGTGTTGACCAATGAAATGATCCCTGCCCCGTTGAGGGTGCGTTTGCTTTACGTTAGATCGTCTGTTGTGGGCGGCTGTTGGATCTGTCTGTTCTCAAAGTGCCAGAGATCTACAAGGACTTCACCCGTTTCTGCACCATCACCTGCATAATCCAAGTGATAAAAGAGAGAACAAACTATTGTGTTCTCTGCTCACATGAATAGGATGTTGATAAGTATCACTGATATTTCTTAAATCATTGTAGTTTTTCAGAGCAATAAGATTATTAAAGCCATGTTCATATTTGCAACAAACTAAAACCCTGATCAAGGCAAATAGGTTTTTCATGTTCTGTAACCTTTATAAAAAAAAAAAAAAAACAGTACAATTAAACTTTCCAGAGCCGACACTTGGTAAATGGCTTTATTTTACCTTGTCAAAAACAAGGAGTAATTCATAACAAACGGCACAATATTTGACACAAAACCTAAACCTAAAGTGTATGGTTCATACTACTGTGAAGCAGTACACTTTGCCTGTAGGATTTACTGTAGCAGGAACATTGATATTGGCAAACAGATGACCCAGGTATGATATCAACTAAAATAAAGATAAGATAAGCCTAGTGTTCACAAGAGGGATGATTCAGGTATTGCAACACAAATTAAGAATAAATTAAAATGAAATAGGAGAAGTAGATGATAAATTAACTATACAAGAGCAATTAAGGCAAAGTTATGAGGTAGTAGCAAGCACAAAGTGATGTATAATCAATAGCAATGAGTCAAATCAACAGTGTACACCAGAATAATATATACTGTGATTAAGTAATGATACTTAGTGTTGTCTGTACTAATATAACAAAACAGAAAATAATGTAGTGTATGATGCAGTATGGAGAACAACCAAGTCCCATATGACCACAAGAGACTCTTGATGATGTTCACTACAAACAAATTTGCAGATGGCTGTAGTCTGTAGCCAGCCATACAGTAGGTAGATCTGGAGCAGCAGGGTGACTTCTAGCTTTCATTGGTTGGTGATATGACACTGTGCAGCTATGATGCAGCAGCTCAACAGTGGTCGAGCCCTTCAGCCCCACCTGGATTGAAAAGAAAGTAAAACAAAATACTTGTTTTTTTCTGTTCAGTTTGCTTTGTATTAATTAAAAAAATAACTACTGTTTAAGGAGCAAATAACAAAGCATATCATTTCTAGATTGGTTTTTATTATAGTGGTGAAATTGTACTTAACATTACAACTTTTTAAACAGACTGATATGAATTCATCATTTTCAGACTAATGTTATATGAAGGAATGAAGACTAAATTCTGATGAACAACACACAACAGTGATGCAAATACTGACACAAACAATCCAGTTTCTTGTGTTCTTTCAGTTATATTACAGTTTAGGTTTTACTATTGGCTCTAACATGAAATTAGCCAAATCTCCAGGAACACGGTTAACCAAACGAGGAAAAAATACAAAGTGGGGTCATCACATATACACATGCTGTCCGTCATATGTCGTTCAATCTAGCTAAACAATAAAGAAAATCTACTTGTTTATGGACATCAGGACATCAGCAGGAAATCTGTCCAAGCAACAACATATCTGAGTCCAAGCAGAAAGTTTGAGCACAAGCAAGCGAGCAGTGACTATTTGAGTGTGAGAGCAAGGTTTTGAGGGAAATTATTACAGAATCTGAACGTAATATCAGTGAGAAATGCTCTCAAATTGAAAGAATGCGCTCTTGAATAAAGAGTAGGAATATAACTCCATAATTTTGAGCCTTGTTAGTGGTATAAAATTGCGATTTACCCTCTGCCTCGAAAGGTAGCTTTAGCAGCTAATCACCGGTTCGCGCTAGCTCGTTTCAAGCTAAATATAAATAAATAAAAAATAATACACATTCGATTAGCATGAAAACATGTCCCAGAGAACGGTCCACTGGGTACACATATGTTATTAACCCCTAAGTTCATTTTGCGCCGGAATTGTCCTTTAAGTGATATATCCCTGCAGTTGTGGTCTTGACCGGTCTAGAACTGTAATCCCGAGACAGCTTCATACGAGACCGAGACAAGAACGAGTAAAAATGTGGTTGATTCCGAGACGAGACCTTCAAAAAGTCTCAAGACCGGTCTCGAGTACTACAACGCTGCTGTGAGTTGTCGCTGTAATGATTACTTGCTCAATCTTTGAACCATTCTGCTAACAATAACAAGTTTTCAGTTATAGGCATCTTCCATTTTGGAAAACGGTCCATATGTGTGGGAAGTCTGGTCTTTATTATTTTATCAATGAATGAATATAAATCAGAACCTAATCAGTTCTTCAAGTCTATTCACAGTATACTGAGCCAGTGCCTTTCAAATGGGAACTGATTTGATGTCAACTTAAGTAACATTGAGAAGAATTACACCACTGTATTCTGTCCAATACAGTCACACGTTAAAGGCATCATAGGGGTTTTTAAGTTAGTTTAGGTTTTTAGTTTATTTTCTGTAAGAAGAAGAAGAAAATATGGTTATGCAAAGTGAAAGGAAAATGTTCTATACACAGAATACAGATTTAAGTTAGAGTTGTGACATGCAGATTCAGAGTTGTTGTCTTAGTTACTACAGTACATGCTAACTCAAAATGTTTACAGATGCAACACATGACGAGGCACACTTTTGAAGCCTTCTCCAGAGTTCATTTAATTGTTATGTGTTGTATATGTGCACATAAATACACCTATTAGTTTAGTATACAGACATACAGTATACTGTATATATGCGTTCCTTGTCCATTTCCATAACCATGTTTATTCTTGGTGCTTTTATTAATCTAACCTTTATTATTTTTATTCTTTCTTATCTCTGTCCCTTTTCATTTTCTTCCTCGTCTTTTATTGGGCTGATCTGACCAATCTGGTTGGAGCGGTGCCCATAAGTCCCTCCCCTATTGTATCACTCGTGGGCAGCCCTGATTATAAACCTAATTCTATTTGGTGTGTGTGTAAGACAGACATCACTGTCTAAATAATGCTAAATTCGGTATGGCAGAGGGGGAAGGGAAGAGTATAGAGAGTGTGTGTGTGTGTGTGTGTGTGTGTGTGTGTGTGTGTGTGTGTGCGCGCGCGCACACACACACACACACACACACAGAAATAAGCAAGTGTGTTCACCATAGTTTAAATGAGCTGCAGTTATGGACATCAGTTATTTCCACATCCGACCCTGTTTTTTCTTTTGTTTTCTCACATTAAATGATCTTTTTTGTCTATTTCTGAGCATAAGTGTGTGTGTGTGTGTGTGTGTGTGTGTGTGTCTTTGTTTTAGTGGAACAGATGTAGCGGCAGACTTCAGGGTCTCTCCAGTCAAGGAGAAACATTTAACAGGCAGTGTGGCATAACGCACACGCACACACACACACACACACACACACACACACACACACACACACACACACACACACACACACACACACACGTGCACGTACGTACAGTAACACACACAAACACATAATTGTGCTTTTGTGCAAGAGCATGTAGACACATATATTAAAACACACATGCATCAGAAACTTTAAGGAGCAAGCCTTCACACACAAACATATTTACAGAGGCAAACAGACACATATTCATGCTCATAGATCATTCAGTAATCCCTCATCTTTAAAAGAGTCAGGGACTCCCAGCCTGTCGGCCTCCTCCCATTCATCCATCAACCCCGCCCCCCTTCCTCCCCTGTTCTATCAGACATTTATTACATCGTCTTGAAATGATAAACCTGCAGGGAAAAGTCAGGTTTCTGGCCTGTATGGCTGCTTTGAGACTGCTTCATTTCATTTCATCTGAACTTTTGTCTGACAGACTACAGGCCAGGGACAGCAGCCACGTATTCCTAGCTCAGATATCTGTATGATATGTAGTATAAACAGTGGAGACTTGTATATATTAATATGTGTATTTTCCTAAAATGACGAATGATGGTGGGTGATATTCTGAATACCTGTTTTAGCACCAAATGTGTATTATCAAACCCACCACTGAAAATAGTTCCCAATAGATGCACTCCTGTTTGAGTAATGTTTCATAAAAACTACACTGACCAGCTGTTTTAGGAAATGACTGAGCCTTTAAAAAAAAGAAATAACAACGCAGAAAGTATAAATAGGCAGCAGGCCAGGGCCCTACGGAATCTGCGGACACAGTATTCTCAGCAGATTTCCCACAGATTTTTCGCAACACTCAGAATGTTAACACATCTCCACTCGAAGAAGATTAACAGTCCGCTAAAATTGGCAGATTTTCATTCAGGATAAAAAAAAATCAGATTCTGTTTGGCCCTTATAGGCAGACACATTGTTGGGGTTTATATATATGTTTTTATGGGGTTGTTTTTTGGCTATAAGAGAAATATAGAATAATGCCAGACTTATCCTTTCATGCATAGCTCATATTTCTCCATTGAACCGTTTGCCAAAGCATAGAATGTTGTGTTAGACATGGCACAATTGGTGATCTCATGAATTTCTTTCTGCGAGGCTGCACCCTGTCTTTTTTCTTTGTTCTTAGCCTTACCTTTATTGTCCTATAAAATACCACCCCTCCAATAACTAGCTTCCCCCCCACACTTCCTCATCTCTATCCTCATCCCTTCATCCCTGTCTCTTTCTCAAGGACCCACCCCCTCCTTTTAATTATTCCCTTCTGTATTACCCTGCCGCTCTCTTTGTTTGATCTGGCTCTGGGGTTACACTGTATTTGTGTTGCATTCAGGCATTTTGCCTTAATCATCTGGTAGATTGGGAGATTCACTGAGGGGGGAAGGGTGTCTGAATGCCACGTCTTAAGGCGTTTGTAATATGAACAGATAAAGCACCCATTCCTCTTCTAATCAGATACACTCTGTATGTTGGCTCTGTACATGTAACGCTCTGTGAGAATAAATGAGCCAAAACCCAAAAGGTCGAAGCTAATTTTGCGTTGATAGCTTAAGGAATCAAATATTTAATACATAATAAAGATACAAGGCTGGATCAAATACAGATAGAAATAAATAAGTAGAGGGCATATCCGGGCTCGTCTTTTTATTGTTCCTGTAGATATCTCATTTCTCTCTATCGTATTGTCGTATAAATGCAGGAAAGCTTTCTTGGAAGCCGCTCTGTCTGGGGAGCCATTAGGTGTGGGGCAGCAGAGAGAGAGGCTGAATCAACGCCATCAAAGTACATGAAAGTGCAGTGAGTGACAATGGTGCATTATTGATGAGTCCATTAGCTCCAAGTGCAGACTTTCCTTGGCTAATCCTAATGCAAACCTGTGGTGGAGAGCTTTCTGTTGGCACAAACCTGACCACAACCACAAGTACCTAAAATTACAGCCTGATAAATAGATTTAAAGAAAAACAACGATTTGTAACGGCCTGGAACACAACCAAATGTTAGCATGCAGACATGTCCATTTAGAGGCCATCACACTGGTCTTTCAGAAAGCAGGGATAGAGAGAGCCATTCCTACATACACTCTCTGTCCTTTACAACACCACACCTTGGTTGTAATGAGGAAAATCTGACTTTGCTAAAGTGAATCTTTCGGGCCCTATTTTAACGATCGAAGCGCATGGCGTGAAGCGCCTGGCACAGGTGCATTTAGGGCGTTGTACGAATCCACTTTTGCTAGTTTGACGGTGGAAAAAAGGGTCTGTGCGTGGGCGCAAGGTTCAAAAGGGTTGTACTTAGTGTCTTCATTAATTCGTAGGTGTGTTTTTGGCGTAACATGCAATAAACCAATCAGAGTGTCATCTCCCGTTCCCTTTAAAAGTGAGGCGCGTTTGGACCTTGGCGCATTGCTATTACGATGGCGGATTTGCACCATAATATTTTTCTTTGTAATCTTTTGCATGTTTGTGTGCTGCTGCTCCTGTGTGTGTGTAACAAGCATAGTGTGTGTGCACTGTGCACAAGCCTAAGCGCATTTTATTAATTTGCTGTTAAAATAACAATGAAATGCTTGCATTGACTTTAGACCAGGTTTTGTTGGTCAATGGCGCGATCACTCCCCGCTGCCTCAAGATAGCAATATGCCAAGAATTCACCTGAACACACCTCCCTGTAAGACCAGCACGCCCATGGGCGCAAAGTTCAGTTCTGTTCAGTTTCTCTGCTTTTTTACAGATCTCTGTATGTTTATGAAGCGTAATTCATGAAGAAGGCATGCGAATTATTCGCTCAAGTTGAATCATTTTCAACTTTCCATTGACTCTGTATATAATCATGCCGCCTCTAAAATTCACTCTGCGTTCAGGTTGGCCCATTACCCATACTCATTAATAATTAGTCTGGCTATCACCAGACCAAGCTCAATCTTTTAAGATTGAATATTAGTCTGGGGAGTCTGCTCTGTATTTTCTACTGCACAAGAGGTGTGCTCAACGGGCATAGTTCAAATGACTGTACGCAATTGGATAGTCCTTCAACCAATCAGACCAACGATCCGGGTGACGTAGCAGCGACAGCGGCATCAACGGGTTGTTGCAATGGAGTGCTGCGCTTTGGTGGCCGGCTTGTTGAATGTAAACAAAAAGCTGCTTGGTCACTTCTCTATCGTCATCGCGTTAAACTCGCCAATAGCGCGCCAGGTGGATAAGCCAGTTTGTGATTGGTTCCCGCAAATTTGTAACGGAAGCAGGATAGATGAACGTACAGGTTTCCAGCCTGAGCTGCAGGGTAAAATCAAATCGCCGGCAGATCGGGCTGGGTTTACCCAGTCTAATTAATAATTACAATGTGGACTGCTTGTTGTTGAAGATCTAAAGATGCTGTAAGCTTTTGATTTATTTGGATATAAACAAAATGATTGAATTCATGTTGAACTATAACAACTTTGAGACATTTTTCTTGGACATTAGAGCCTGATCAATACATCCGCATGGCCAATATTATGGGCAGATTTTTCCTTCATCATTTTAGTTTATATTATTTATTTTCCAGTACAAAGAAATGGCCAAATATGTTTGAGGCGGTTGTTGGTTGTTGGTGGTCGTCTCGCTTCCCCCTAGCGCCTGTGAGTGGAAAAACCACCCTTGCAACTTTGGGCCTGCAGGCCGGCGGCCTCAGCGTCAGGAATAATCGCGTGATATCAGGTCTCGCGATGTAACAAATTGCTTCACGACACTGCACACATACACGCCCCCATTCAGGAACCGGCTAGCTATAAGAACAAGGTAGCGATGGAGTTTTTTCACACTATCGTCATGGCTGAGCAGGCAAAAAAAGAAGCAGAAAGCTAGGAAAGCATTGTCGGAGGAACAGAGAAAGAGGAAACGGCAGACTGACCGAGCGAGGCGTCAGACACGAGTAAATATCGGAGCCGCGTTTTCAGAATGGCGAGAACTGAGACTAACAGAAGCCTGCAAATCCGATGCTGACCTGCCGTTGTTGCCCTTGCACTTGTAAGTATCTTTGATCAGAAACTTGATCTGCCACAGAGTTTCTTGTCAGCTTGATGTTGGCAAACGCAAGTTGCTTCCGCTCCGACAGCGTTCTAAGGCCATTGTAGGGAAAAAAAGATTAATGTTACGGACCCGGGAGAGAAGGGTAATATTTTGAGAAAAACCTCCGTGGACATGGCTCCATGCGTTCGCCGGCTTCTTTGAAAACAAATGCACATGACCAGAGGGAGAAGATGGGAGGGGGTTTTTACGACAGTGTTGCCAAATATCTATTCCGAAGCTGTAAGGGGAGCTCTATAGAGAAACGAGAAAGCAAAAAGCGAAGAAATTGCCAAAACTGCATAGCGCCCCTTTAATAGCCACATTTAAAGATGAACTTAACAAACTTAAACACTTTTAAAGTTAGTAACCTTGCTGTGCAGTCACTTTTTTATTCTTTCTATTGATTGCTAAAGTCTAAAATCATTTGCCATCATCATCGCAATTATTTTCTTTTCCTGATAAAATCCAGTAATTCTGTCCTTTGGGGAAACAAAAGGAGATATGTCTCTGACATTGCCTTGTACTCCACACCCCCAAACTACAGGCAACCTTACATCCAAATAATTTTGGCTCTGAACCATGGTCTGTACCTTTTTTGAAAATGTAAAGTGGGTGTTTTCAACGCTGAAATGGGGTGTTAATGTGCTCCTGGGGAGGCAGTTTTGCTAATAAAATATTAATACTGCAACTAATGATATATATTTTTTTCATTTTTAATAAACATAGCAGAATATTGGCTTTTGGGATTCCTTGTTCATGGGCAAATATTCACATCGGGGATCAGCAAGTATTTGGTATTTTTACTTCATAGGTAACTTAAAGGTGCTCTAAGCGATGTTGGGTGACGGCACTTCTTGTTGACGTTCGAAGTATTTTCAAACAAAACGAGGCTAGCTCACCCCTCCCTCCTCCTCATCCCGTCCCCTCCCCCCCCGCCCCCTTCCGTGCTTCCGTGCCCTAACCCCCCCCCCCAAATCCTTCTTGTCGGTTATTGGCTGGAACGCTGGAAGTTTGTTATGTTTGGTGGTGCAGGTTGGCACAGTTTATTTTTGTTGGCGTTTGTGGAGCCTGGGCTGTCTACAGAGACCACATTTTTTTACAGTGTGTTCAGGGGACAGGCAGCTAGCAGAGTGAGGAGATGTTTGCTGTATGTGACAATAAAATGTCGCCTAAAAAACGCGTGACATCGCTTAGAGCACCTTTAAACTACTAACTGTTTGAAGAACCGATTATTCGTCTAATCATTTTCGGTCGTAAATGGGACAGAAGAGCTGGCTGACCAGAATCAGCTCTGCTTTGGAAACATTCGTCTCTAAGCCTGTCTGCTGTGTCGTCTCTGTCCTTTTAGGAGCTGGCCGACCTCCGCCATGTCCACGCTAAGCTGAAGAAGCAGTACCAGGAGAAGACGGCCGAACTGGTCCACGCCAACCGGAGGGTGGAGAGCCACGAGGCCGAAGTCAAAAAGCTGCGACTGAGGGTGGAGGAGCTGAAGAAAGAGTTAGGCCAGGCAGAGGATGAGGTAGGAACGTGGCTGCGTATGGATTTGTGTATGTGTCGTTCAAAAGAGACCGGCATTGCTCTTGCTTCTGACTACTCCACCAATCCAAAACTCTTGACACTCATTCCAAACAGTTAGACGACCAAAGACACAGAACCGTTTTTTTCTGATTCTATTAGCAAACTACATAGGACAAATATTTATTCCTTATCGTTTTAAATATACTGTGATTCTACTTCCATGGAGATGACAGACATGATTAAGAAATATGTTGGTGTGTGTGTCACCCTTCAGACAACCCTCTCATGTAACGATCAACCCAGAAGCCGTCAACCTCAATTAAATCAATTCATAGTTTAGTGAGACTTATCAGATTGCCTTTTACAAACAAGTGAGTTGCTGTGTGTGTGTGTGTGTGTGTGTGTGTGTGTGTGTGTGTGTGTGTGTGTGTGTGTGTGTGTGTGTGTGTGTGTGTGTGTGTGTCCAGTTGGATGAGTCCCATAATCAGACCAGGAAGCTGCAGAGGTCTCTGGATGAGCAGGTGGAGCAGACTGAGAACCTGCAGGTACAATTGGAACACTTACAGTCAAGGTAAGACACACACACACACACACACACACACACACACACACACACACACACACACACACACACACACACACACTCACTCACTCACTCACTCACTCACTCACTCACTCACTCACTCACTCACTCACTCACTCACAGTAGCTCTCCTGAGCTGTTAATGGTGATATAAACATGCCTAAACATGCATACACACACAGTGGTGCCAATGCAGGATTTTGATTTTGAACAGAGCAGAACAGATTTCAGGTGGTGGGGGCAGGGCTGGTCAGGACAGTGTTCTTCACGTGAGGCTTGCCAATTAATTTGCGCCTAATGTGTTGCTACTTTAAAGCACAATAATCACATTTGATGTAATTTCCTGTATTTCACCCCTACTTGACATAATCCATTGGCATGACCTTGTTCTAATAAAGGCTAAGGTCCATTTGGTACCGACATGTTGCCTGGCTGCAGTGCATCAGTATAGACCCATGCAGGTCTGATAGAATTTCAAATGATCAAATGAAAAATAATATGTGACATCACTCCTACTACTACTACTACTAATGGAAACTGTATTGCTCCTGGTGCCAGTGACATCAGTTAGCATTAATGACCCAAACCGAATGTTATCTGCAGGAATATTTGCCGTCTGTTTCGCAGTTTGATCCATGTGTATGTAACGCATACACATGCCCCCCCGCCCGCGCCGCACAACCCTGTGGCAAATCGCCGGCTCGCTTTTTTTTGGTCTGAATGCCCCGTACGTACTGCTAAATTATAAATCAGCCTTCAGAATGGGGGGCTGTGGCTGTTTCCCTAAGCAGCACCAGTGCAGACACGTTAATTACCCAACTCAAAAAAAACAATTTCACCAACACTACTGGCATTCTCTATATCTACCAACTATTGATAACTTTTTTTACTGCATCACTACTACTGCTGGTACTAGTGCTTCCCATATACACGGCCAATTATAACATTTTGGCTTCCCGACCAGCTCACACCCAAAAGATTTCTTCTGTATTGAACCGTGAAAACGCAGATCTTTTTCACTTGGATTTTTTACTTTTGTTATTAAAATCCAAAAAGACATTGGAATATCTTAGATAATTATGCCAAAATATATTTTTTGTTCTCTACGACTGGTGCCGTGTTTAGCAACAAGCACTCCCACTCCCAAACACGCCTCGACAACCATGAAGGCACTCACTTGTTCAGTTTAGGTTTGTGTGTGCATGTGTGCATGTGTGTTTGTTTGTGTGTGAGATGTGAAGCTGACAGCCTACTTGTGTCTCACTGTGAGCCTCAGCACTCACTCCTCTTACTATTTACAGATTAGCGTTTTCTCATTTGTGTGTGTGTGTGTGTGTGTGTGTGTGTGTGTGTGTGTCTGGCTTTCAGTTTAGCTCTCACACTCTCTGAGCTTTGCGCAGTCCTCAGCTCCTCGCTCTCTGCCTCTCCCTCTGCATTCTCTCCATGTTATCCACGTCGTTGCTCTGCCACCCAACAGCCAATCGCAGAGCTCCCAGTCGCAGGTTACCCTAGTAACAGAGAGCTCTCTTGTTGCTCTGCTCTGTGGAGGAGTGACAGGCGGGTCGGCATGGTAACGGCTTCCGAGACTGACACAAATCTGTGTGTTCTTGTAGAGGGTGTAGCTTAAGCCTTTCTTCATTCTGGATTTGTTTCATTCAGTTTCTCAGAGACTGCTTGACTAGGGTGTGTGTGTGTGTGTGTGTGTGTGTGTGTGTGTGTGTGTCTGTTTTATTCTGCTGAATAGTAGAATATTAGTAGTAGTTTAAAGCTCATGCTTCATGTTGATGGATGGCTCTGTTCTGACTGCATCACTTGGCAGGGCTGCGCGATCATGGGAAATCACAATTTTTTAACACGATTACTCGGTGACTTTTGAAAAGATGTGGCATTTATTGAAACAGTTAAATAAATCAACAGTGAAAATACCTTGAACTGTGACACTTCCCTTAATACTTTTCCTGTTTACTTTTTGAATTCCCCTTTCAGAACACAAGACAAAATAAGAGTTTACTTTCACAATGTAACGTGCAAAAAGAAAATTCACTTGATTGCATTGTTTTTGAGATCATTACGCACGTGTGTGTGTGCGTGTGTGTGTGTGCGTGTTGTAGTCAGTATGTATAATGTAATAGTGCATACCATGATAGTAAAATCTATGGTAACACTTTACTTGAAGGTATCTACATAAGAGTGACATGACACTGTCATGAACACATGAACCCTAACCCTAAATACATAACATAAACGTTTATGACTTGTTTATAATGTTTATGACACGTTAATGACAGTGTCATGTCACTCTCGATACCTTCACTTAAAGTGTAACCAAATCTATTCTGCTACTTTATTGTTTATATATGCACTGTTTTCTGTTTTTGGTGAAGCATAACAAAATCAGAAGGGTTTAAAACTGTGTCAAGATGTTTGAAATATGAACTGGTAAGTATTGGCACAATAAATTATAAATAAAATACAATACAATAAAATGCTTAATTCCACCATTTGTATCCTGGTGTGACTGAGCCCAAAGGGCAACGCAGCTGTCTGCTGGGGGTTGCCAAAGCTGCTCAGCACTAAAACTGCACACAAACACACACACACACAAGCACAGCCTTTCTATCTGCGGTTGCTCAAGTTTCTGTCTGTGGAACATGATCTGGCCACACTTTTGCTTTTGCGAAAGCCATCGATTCTCCTCATTGCTCATTGAAAGAGTGACCACAACACAGCTTGAAACAAATGGATGGCAGGCGTCTCTGTCTCCTCCAACCCCCTCCTGACTCTCTCTCTCTCTCTCTCTCTCTCTCTCTCTCTCTCTCTCTCTCTCTCTCTCTCTCTTTCCTCCCATCTTTCTCTGTAGATTGATTGATGAACATGAATGTTTGTTGGCTCAGTAGAAAAGCTACTTGTGGCTGAGCTTAGGGCTGCACGATATGACCTAAAATAAAAATCACGATTAATTGCACATTTTACCTCGATAACGATAAATGAACGATAATTTAATTTTTTTGTGAAGAACTTTTGCATGATAAAAATAGGCTATACAATCTATTTCTTAACCGCTAATTAACTTGTTAGTCCTAACTCCTAACTTTGAACCAGCAAGTTGCGTTTGAAGCTCCTCTTTATTTCTACTTGTGGAGAGCTACGTGACGCATGAAACCAGGGACCTGCGAGTTAAATCGGCCGTCTGAGAGTAAACCAGGCAGACACACAGCTGACAACCTGCCATAGGCGCAGGTAGTGGGGGCGAAGCTTTAAAACTGCGATGACAATAAAATGATAGCTTATAAATATCTCTGGTTGTTGTTTCTGTTCCACGGCATGATGTGTGTCATGCTTGGGGTGTGGGATGAAGAGAGGGATAATTTTAGTAATTTTAAAATTATTTAATTTATCTTCAGTGTGTATTGGCCAATCAGGATTTAGCAGACAGTGGCGAATCAAGTGGCGACGTGAATTTTTCGAGGCAGTGGATTTAATGAATTCGGAAATGGAGCGCAGATTCGATCAAGCTGCAAAGAGGGAGAAAGTGCTGCTGGATTCTGCTCATGGCCTTGCTGATGCTGACTTGAGTAAACTTCAGCTTCCGCGGATGGACATTGCATCCCTAGGCCTGCAACTGCGGATGCTGGGTGGCCTCACCAAACAACAAGCATTCCACTCAGTCAAAGAACTTGCTCGCTTTGTATCAGCTCCAGTACACAAACAAGAGGGCTCTTCATCGAGGTGGAAAAGCCGATCCACTTGTGCCTCTGTTTACCAGCGTCTACTGCGGACTCTGAAAGGTCTTTCTCAGCTCTTCGCCACCTGAAAACCCTGGCTCAGAGTAGACTTTCACACATGGCGTTGCTTCACGTCCACAAAGACATTTTGGATGAGTCTGGATATTCAGGATCTCATGGCAGAGTTTATCAGCCGAACTCCAGAGCGCAAATCTACGTTTGGTGTACCGAAATCATCATAAGGTAGAGACACGGTGTCTTACATCTCTGCGTCTTTTTCCTGCCGCTGTGCAGGCCCAGATGGTAGCCTATATTTAGCCTAGTATGATTGGGATTTATGTATGCCTATTATAAAGAAACGAATAGTCTGTAACTTTTTAGAATTTGTCACAACACAATTTGTTACTTTGTGGCACTTAGGCCTTTTTTTGGGCCGTTATGCAGTTCATGAACACTTAATCTACTTGTGGTTGTTTTAAAGTGCCCATATTATGAAAAAATCACTTTTTCTGGGATTTGGGGTGTTATTTTGTGTCTCTGGTGCTTCCACACGCATACAAACGTGGAAAAAAGTGAGATATGGGTTTCTGAATGTGTCCTGCCTTCAGTCTCCGGGTGAGCTGGTCAAAATCTGCATGGCTTGCTAGATCAGTAGCCGAGAAGAGGTGGCTAACCGCTAGCATGCTACCTAAAACACACACAAGTTCACCATAATCTACAAAAGAACTACTTACATGTCCCTGTTCTGCAAGTATTCCACGCTAAGTTGGAAGCGCGCCCTCGTTTAGAAGAAGTCTCCCGGCTAATCCTGTCTTGTAACTGACCGAAGTTGTTTAAACAGCTAACTAGGTGAAATGATCCTTACCTAGCTACTGCGCATGTGCGACTGCCAACAAAGATGGTAAAAAAAATCCGAGGTCTCACTCTGTAGCTAAAACAGTGACCTGAACACAGGGTGAAAAGAGGAGCTGCAGCAATGTGCAGTACAACAAAAATATGGTGTATTTTGAAAATTAAACCATGTAAACCTATTCTGGTACAACCTCAAAATACAATTATGAACCTGAAAATGAGCATAATATGTCTGTTTTAAAATAAACATACATTGTCATCTAGAAAACCGATCCTAGTGCATCGAGCTCCTCCCTTTTTAGTTTATATGCATGCATTCACACAGATATTTAGATATGCCTTGGTTAGGTTTTTGGAGTTCGCTGTGCAGTAGGCCCTATGTTAGGATATAGTTTGTGCGCACCGTCAGCTCAGCTGCACTTCATGGAGGGGAGGGGCGAGTGAGTTTTTAAAAGGAGACAGAGGTAGAGTGGTCTGGGGAATACAGAGCCTGTGTAACATAGTATCTTTAGACTCTACGTGGACCATGGACATCTAACTCACTTTTTCTGGCTAAACTCCACTACCACGGCCCCTAAAAGGACCGTCATCTGGCGGTGCCTATAGCCGGCTCACAGTCACCTATTGGCGGCTAAACAACTGCCGCTGGTAGACGGCGTTCCGGAGCTCTGTAGCGGCTAAATACAACCAGCAACTGCTGCTCGGATTTTATCGTTTTATGGCACTATAGACTGTTCACATTACAGCGCATTACTTAGTTCAAAATACTTCTATTTGAGGTATATAATATATGGTCTATTGGGATAGCATTGATAACTTTGGGTGGGGGGGGATACATTTTGTTCCCACCGGGGATAAAAATAATTCAGCAGAGATAGGAATATGTAGACCATAAGGGGGAAATTCCACCCATCCCCCCCAGAAAAATCGCACCGTCCTCTTTGTGCAAAGTTCTAAACTGTAAAATCAGACCAGTTCTTTGTTGCAGAAAGGCAGCTATCACTGTGGCTTTTTACTCCCATCTGTGGTCAGGTTTAGGTCATGTGAGGTAGAAATAGGGGTGTCGGCCATATGTGGAAATTTTCCAACTGGCCACTATCAGCTCACGAACGGCGATTGCCGATATAACCGGGCATTTGCGTGTGCGGCAGCTTCACACCTTTTTAAACACCAGGTTATGTCAGAGCCGAGGGACGCAAACGCAAATGGATGTTGTCAAGACAAGGTTCAAATTGAGTTGGAATGTGTAAAATAGCATCTTTACAGTGCGTTCAGACAGTCTTGGATCAGTGAAGACACCAACTGAAATGCAGAAGAGGATTTAAATTGCCTTTCAGGGAGCTGAAAATTTGATGCCTTCAACCATCCAACCATCCTGACAACTCGTGTGTTCAGGGAAAACGAGGACAGCAAAACAAAAAATCTATCTTCAGGGTCTGTTTTATAATAGGCCTAGCTTGCATATTTGAAATAAGAAATCAATAGTCATTGCCTTTTTAATCAATTGGAAATGCATACAGCTTAGGGTGAAATGAAATCATTTTTTTCATTTTGTGGCTCTTTGAAATCAACTCTGGCATGTAGATCACATATTCCCTTGTATTTTCATTTGTCTCAGCATGAATAAACCCAAAGATATAAAATATACCAGTTACTTGATGTCAGGGTTTTTTCTGGCTCAGAATGGGCCTTGTGCATATTAAGTGGAGGATGTGGGGGGTCCTCCCCCAGGAAATGTTGAGCATCAAACACTTCATTTCCTACATTCTGATACATTTTTATGCGCTAATCTATGGTGGAAACGTGTTCATGTGAAGTATAAGATCAGGAAGCAGGTGACAATTCAAAATATAAAAATATAATGGAATATAATGCAGTAAGGGTGCTTTCACATCAGGGACCTGGGCCTGGATCCGAGTACACTTGAAAAGATGGTCTCGACTACAGTTTTTGCGTACTCCTGTACGGTTGCATCAGGTGTGGAAACACAGAAGTGAACTACTATATAACACGACTACGAGGAGATTTTAACCAATTACGAAACTGTCTTAATTTAATACTGATGCCTCTTCATCAGACAGCAGCGCAGGGTCACCGTAGAGTGGCATGGTTTAGCCTAATAGCTGGTTTGATTTGCATTGAGAGATGATTTTATGGAAAGTACCCCATGCCAATCTCTAGGTATGGTGAAGGGTATGTAATGATGTGGGGCTATTTTAATTCCAAAGGCCAAGGGAACTTTATCAGGATGCATAGTATCCTGGATCCACGAAATAACTGGCCTTTAAAAATAAAAATCTGCCTGCCTCTATGGGAATTTAACATAGGGGTGTACTCACTTTTGTTGCCAGCGGTTTAGACATTAATGGCTGTGTGTTGAGTTATTTTGAGGGGACAGCATATTTACACTGTTATACAAGCTGTACACTTAATACTTTACATTGTAGCAAAGTGTAATTTCTTCAGCGTTGTCCCATTAAAATATATAATGAAATATTTACTAAAATGTGAGGGGTGTACTCACTTTTGTGAGATACTGTAGATGTAGCATGAGTGCATCAAGGCACAGTATAGGGGTGAATGGAATGGTGGGTTGAATGGAATTCAGATTTTACAAGTAAATGGTTTATTTCCTGGTACTGTAGCAAGTACTGTCCAGCTACTGAGGCCACTCGGACGCACTCCCCAGTTTGTTATTTTGATGACAAACACTCTCCATAATGTAATCAGTGTTAACCCAAGAAAATCTCCCAAATTTCACAAACACCATCCACAAAGAACATGCTGCACGTCCAGTTACTCAGAGTTTCCTGATAATCAACACAAGTCCAGTCAGAGCTCTGAGGAAAGGACCGGTGCAAAACAAACACCCCATAATCAGATATATATGCATTTTTATTCCTGTAGCTTTATTTATGGAACTGCAATGAACTCAGGAAACTAAAGACACTTATCTGTTAAATCTTTGCTGTTGTATGGTGCAGTGTGTACATGTACCTCCATAACTTATGTCTTATTTGGCTTTCCTTTCTATTTCTGTTTTTGTGTGTGTAATATCCCCAGCACACATTTATACACATATTACATTTACACACACACACACACACACACACACACACACACACACACACACACGGCAGTGTGTCTAATGTAAAAATGATATGCAGTACTGTCATATTCTTCAGCATCGTAATGCTATTTTAACACCATTCTTCTTTATCATTCTCTTAACATCTCTCTCTCTCTCTCTCTCTCTCTCTCTCTCTCTCTCTCTCTCTCTCTCACTCTCAGACTGCGGCGGCAGCAGCAGAGTCCTGGTCTGTTTGGGAAAATGCGATCAGCTCGATTCAGTCCTGAAAACCCAGACGGTCCGACCAGCGACATGGACGAGGAGGAGGAGGAGCTGCAGCTCCAGATCCCATGACACACACACACACACACACACACACACACACACACACACAGTGATACAGGATATACTTTTACACAAACATATAGAAGTTGAATACTGTTGCTCTTGGGGGGAAAACTTTGTATCTCAAGAAATGGTCACATTAGTTCTTAAAAGACCACTCCAACATTATGGGAGATATTTTACCCAGAGTCGGACCAAAAGGTCAATATCACTTGTAGCTCTGTGCATCCACGCGTCCTTGTTGGATGCAAATGTTAGGCGATTCATTGCTGCTTGCAATAATCAAATTATCATCAAAAAACAAATGAACAAAAAAAAGCAAAGCAAGCCTTCTCGAACAAAGAGACTACAAAGATGCCACAAAATTGTTTATCTGGACTTCAAACATGAAAGAGGTAATGTGACAAAGTTTCAACCAAGCAGCAATCACACACCTACGGTAATCCTCACACGGAACACACACACATTCTCATACACACTAAGACACACACGTGCTTGGACATACAGGCACACAGCAGCAGGCGTTTGACAGACATTAACAGGATGTCCGGTAGTGTAATGCTGAATGAAAGGATCTCTCTTCAACTTCCACCAAACCACTCTGGCAGAGGCCGACCGTATCGTCCTTTCAATGTACTCATTCTTACCTCATATCATCGCGAGCATTACACCTGTCCCATCTGAACTGTGCTACTGTATTCAAACAAGCCCCAAGCCCACATATACATCACCAGTATTATTTCCTCATAGCGTCTGCCGTGACCCAAATGCCTTTCACGTCCCTCTGAGCTTGCAAGTGTTGATATATCACAAGGGGAATATCAGTCAGAAATGTCTTTCAAATATCGAAGTCTATGTCCCATGTATTTCAAGTTCACAACCAATGCTGGGAGCACACTACACCTTCAGCCTCATTATGGCTGCAAGGTGGAAAGTGTCCGCTCAAAGTGAGAGAAAAGCCTCAACTCTGCTCAACTTTGCTTCATAGCAAATGTGCTTAATGCTGCCCTACATGGCAATCTACGTATCATTAGCAGATTTTCCGTTTAAAAACCTGCAACCTGCCCTTGAGGGCTGTGTTCAGATTTTGGGCATGAAAGAAGAATACAAAAGAGGCACAAAAGGCACAAATCAGTCTATACATTTTTCTATACCCAAGACCTGAACCGGGCTCTTACCTTTCAGACTCGACTCAGACGAACCCACATGGCACTGCCCAATTTGATGACCTGAACCAGAGGTTTTTGTTATTTCCTCTCCAAAGACAAATAGGTACATGTTTGTTTTGGAAAGGCTTTTTACACACAAAATAACTAACCTGAGAATGACTTACAGAAACATGGCCAGCACCACACATACATAACATCTACTAGCCAATAAGCCATAGGTTTAGTGGCAGTACACACCTGTAATATGATCTGATGTTGCACTCTTGTCTGAAGATGACAACAGAACGTACAGTTGAATCTCTCAGTATTGATCTACCTACCCCTGCAATGGAGTGCATTTAAAAAAAAAAGAGGGAAAGGGATGAAGTGTACATCCTTGCAGTGTTCGAGGGAAATGTGAACTAGATGGAGAAAAAGGCCTGTAACTGTGGGGCACTTGTATTCTCATGTAAGTGTACTAAGCCTGATCATTATTTCAATGATGTAGTGTGTTCCCAGCATGACTGAGGCTGCTCCTCGACAATTAACAAATGTAACAGTACATAGATAATATGTACGTAAAACACAAGCTTAGTAAGAGAATGTACAACACCCTTGTAAAACGAAGAGATTGTGGGATGTAATGGATGGCGTTGGTAGGTGGTCTCTTCTTTTATTGTTTCTTGTGAAGGAAAATATGCATCTGTGAATGTCCACTAAAGGCCCGGTCACATCAGCATTTACAACTGCTTAATTTCCTGAGAAAGTCCTATTCATTCAGTCTGGGTGGAAACGCCTCCAAAGCAGCATTTAGACATCACTGAAACCCAGGCCAGTAAATTTTCCCGTAGGCTTAATTATCCCCGGCGCCTTTAAGACGGCCCATGTGTTCAACAGTAGGGGGAGTTTTTGGATACACTGCGTGTTAATTTATTTGTACAAAACTTGGTTGGGCTAAATCTCCCGTCTGTGAAAGAGCTCCAGTCTAGCACAGGCGGGGATAGATGCAGTTGTGAAAGCAATAAAACATTCATTTATCTTCCACCGCCGCCCACAGTTGCTCTCTGCCTCGGACTCAACTCTGACGCTGGAAGGGGACCAAGATATTTTTACCAATCAAGGATTCTGAACTATTTATGTTGTCGTTGTTATGGTTTAGTTTTTATAAATGATCTGTACCACAGTGGTTTTGTATTAGCTCCATAAATGTCAACTGTACATATAAAAGAAGCATGAGTCACTGTGTCCTTTTTTCCTCTGTACTGTATGTATATTCATAACATGTGTGTCAGGGTAATCTTCTCTTCTATTTGGAGAACACTTTGTGCCTCATTGCTCGTTGTTCTCCTCAAGGTTTCTCTAAAAACGTGCATTTTTCCCAAATAGGCTGAGTAAGTGATTTCTCACACACACCAGCAGGAATTTGATGATTATGCCATGGGAATGTTGGTCATGTTCATGCTTAATCTAATCTTAATTGCAATTTAGACACTAATTGTTGCCAGGATATTTTCAGTGTGTTCATTAGACATGAAAAAGAGGAGAAACATCTGTTCTAAGAATCCGCCAAAAGAAAACCAACAACTTCTATAACGTGTGGGGGACTCACAAGAGACAAAAGAAATCAGTATGGTCAACGTTGAGGCAACAGAGGCCCAGGTATTCTGACCTTTAGCCCCTAATATTGGTCTAACATCAACAAGGCTCAGTCCTACGTTTCCCATAATGTAACCAATGGTATCTTGCTTAATAAATTCCAGTGTATTTCAGTGTTATAAATGTGTAGCCTCTGAGCCCGAGTCTGATTTGTTCAGACAACTGCTAAACCACACAGGACATCAGAGATGGCAAAAGTACTCACTTCCCGTACTCAAGTAGAAGTACAGATACTTGTGTTAAAAAATACTCTGGTAAAAGTAGAAGTACTGATTTAACTTCTTTACTCAAGTAAAAGTAACAAAGTACAGGCTTGGAAATGTACTTAAAGTATAAAAGTAAAAGCCTTGCGAATGACGCAAAGCTACCTGGATCACACAAATGTTACTAGAGGTCAAGCTGAGAAACTTCAGTGGACGTGGAAAAATGCTCTTTATATGCCATTGCCTACATTTTAAATGGATGTCTGCCAATAGGCCTGAAACATTACATATATGATTATTGTGACAGAGAGAGTAGCAAGATATGAATTCAATTGTGATTCTGAGAATTCACAAATCCAGTTTCTCTTTTTTAATCTTCCCCCTACCATTGAAGGAATCTACATGTGTGTGTGCTCAAATATGGCTTCTGGAAAGAAAATAAAAGGATAAAATATGAATTACTAAACAGACATTAATTTAGAAGTTCCCCATACTTTTAGAGTTACGCAGCACATTCGCCAGGAGTCATTTTTGATGCCTACTATCTCAAACATCTCTCTCAAATAAGGCCAAGGATGATTGGGAATGTGTTGCTGCTTGTTTGCCGAATCTCTGGGATCTCCGTTTTCTTCATTTTCAATCATGTCGCTGTCCATACTACTATGTGCTAACGTTACCGCCATCAAGCCGCAATGATTTGCCGTGAATGAACGCCGCCGAATCTGTCGAGTCGTCTTGTAGTGGTGCGTCAAGTGCAATGTACAGTATATTCCCATCCAATTAGATTGAATTCGGTATTGATGAGGCAAAAAATAATAACGGTAACTCCACTGAAATTGTTTGAAACTAAAGTAACGAGTCAATTTTGTAAAATGTAAGGAGTAGAAAGTACCAATATTCGTGTTAAAAATGTAAGGAGTAAAAGTAAAAAGTAGGCACAAAAATACATAGTAAAGTAAAAATATCTGAAAAATCAACTTGTTTACAGTAACAAAGTATTTGTACTTTGTTACTTTTCGTTTTACTTTTCACAGGCTGAGGAGTTTTCCTCATGATGAGTGAACTGACCTTTATCAGTGGAGTTCCTCTTTAAGTCAAATCTGTACACTAGACCAGTGGTCCCCTTTAAAATATTTTTTTCAGCCAAGTACCACCTGACCGGATCAAAAATATTTTTGGTAGAAAAAAATAAAAAGCCTATATAAAAAAGTACATTACAGCGCTGCACCATCAGTGTATGATTTACTAAACAACAACCTTAAATGACATTTTAAATGCTTGCCCATTGCAACAGTGTGGCTCACTGATGTGTTTTAATAGTTTTTGGACAACAATTGAGCTCTATTGCAGAGAGGAATAAGAAATATCAGGCTTTGATACACAGACATAGAATATCACTAGACTTTTCCTTTTATACATCCCACAGACAGAGCAACATTATCATTCATTTGGAGTGGTGTTTGTGTCCAGGTGATGAATGCCATCTACTACTCATTCTCTTTTAGCTCCAGTTTTGGTCTCCACCAACATCGGAGAAAAAATGGCTTTAACTTTAGCTGCTAAATGCTCCACTGTGTTTACCAGCTAGTCTCTTACTGTGTCTGTGAGCTGTTTGCCGCTGAGCTCTATGTACAACACATTATGGTCATTTGATTTTACTTTAACATCAAAAATAATGCAGGCTTAGTAGCTGTTAAGAGAAATGTCTAACGATTTTAAATGAGTACAGATAACCTCCATGGTCTAATAATAGGCAGAGTGATTACTGTAGCATGAGAATGTAAGGAAGCCAGAGAGTTAGAAAATGTGAGACAAAGGAGTTGAAGCGAGAGAGCGCTAAACTCAGACCCACTCCTGTGGTGTGTTTGGCAGTGCAGACGGTGGTGTAGTGCACAGCGTCGACACAGTAATGAGATTGAACCTCAGCCTGACTCCCCACACGCAGCATGAGGGAACAGCTCCCATCTCCCTGAGATCATATTCATTACTCTGTGTGTGTGTGTGTGTGTGTGTGTGTGTGTGTCTGAGAGAAGCCAAGACATATAATGAATGTTTTACCCTTGTGTAGGCTGGAGTCAGAAGGACTGAAATCATAGACACAACTCTGGCTCTGCCCGTTGTGTGTGTGTGTGTGTGTGTGTGTGTGTGTGTGTGTGTGTGTGTGTGTGAGTGTGCATGCTTACTTTGCATAAAACGCACAGTTTTGTATTGACAGTTTAGACATATAAACTTGTACAAGTAGTCACTATGGTGCCCTTGGGATAACAGCACGCACACAACACGCCCACACACTCAGGCTGTTAGCTGTGGATGGTTTGTGCGTGTGTTAATGTTTAGCTTGATCCCATGAGTACATTACAGAAGATAATTCTGAAAACTGTTGGCTAAGCATGACACACTGTAATGTGCTGAGGGTGTGTGTTGTGTTCAATATATGTGTCGGAGGTCATTGTTTTTTCTATTTATTTATTTGTGTGTGTGTGTGTGAGAAGCCTGGAGCTTAGTTCATTATGTTAATTTTCTCAGTGTCTTTATTAGGCCAGGAATGGCTGACAGCAGGAAGGCAGAACATTACACTGATCCCTCTATAATTATTCCACAGCTACCACAGCATCTCCTTGTATTCATGTACAGTATTTGTGTGTGAGCCTGCATGCTTTTGTATCACTACAACATACAAAACAATGTGAAAATAATTCCTTGTGCTGTGAAAAATAATGTAATCGTTTGATTTCTGCTATGATGCTATGGCACGTGTTATACACTCTGTAATGTTACTAAATATAACAATGATAACCCGGACTACGACGGAATATTAACCGTTTATTAGCCCAACAGCATGTCTTTACAGCAGCATGGCCAACACCAACAACGCAAGCTAAAGTTACCCACAATCCATCAGGTGTATCTCAACTACAGATCTAATAATAGCCAAAATACACAACAGCAGGCTTTTTCTGCCTTTCTATTTATTTATTGCATTGAATTTGTGTCTCTCTCACTCTGACCATGCACTTCTGGTTGCCTGGTTAACTCACGCACAGTCCCTTTGGTCAGATGTTTTATCACAATTCAAATACAAAATGTCTAGCAGCACAGCTCCCTGCTGTCTGTGGTGTGTGGCAGCCAACAGAAGGTCCAGCACACTACTGCATATATAGGGAAAGTGTAATTAGTCCAACAAGAATCAACTGAGACAATTAACTCACCTGGCACTGCTCTGTGAACTATCCCCACACCTCTCTCCAATGCAGCTGATTGCAAACCACGCTTACCTCCACAATGATTTTTACTTACTTCTGTGACATTAGAAAAACATACTGAAGCCTAAGACGATTTACAAAACCTTTTTATATTTATTCAAATTTATTGGTCATCTTTTTTTCTCATAAAACACATGAGTGTGACCGTGTGACTGCTGGCTTTGGAAGGAGAGACACAATTTTTACCCCGTATGTTACTACTTCAAGTCACGACTCATGACTTGGTAGCGTTCCAGGCAAAGTCACAAGCTGGCTAGCTAAACATTGTGCCGTTGGCAGGGTTCAGGTTAGGCTACCTAACGTTAACGTTAGCTAGCGCTAGCTGATACTAGCGATTTAGTCGGCGACATATTTTGGTCTTCATTTAATAAATGTAACCTGTAGTAGTACACAATCATATGTATATTGTTTTGATTACAATGTGCGGAATTACTTTACGTTGCCTATTTATGTCTATTTATTCCTATTTCTCACCGTTAATTACAGGCATCTGTACAGCATCAACAGGGGTCGCCATTGTTGTTTATGTGTGTGTGACGTCAAAAACTGTAGCTAACTGAGATTACAACGATCTGGTACGAGTTCACGGGTAGTAAGTTACGGGTTTGGCTGCCATTCAAGGGCACTTTCACAGGTAGAAGGTTGTGAAACATGGGTTGCCTGGAATGCAGTTAGAATCAGAAGTAACAATCAGTTAGCTAGTATGCAGTATGCCGGTAATTATCGGTGAGAAATGGAAATAAATAGACATAAATAGGCAACGTAAAGTAATTCCGCACATTGTAATCAAAACAATACACATATGATTGTGTACTACTACAGGTTATGTTTATTAAATGAAGCCCAAAATATGTTGCAGACTAAATCGCTAGTATCAGCTAGCGCTAGCTAACGTCAACGTTAGGTAGCCGCTAGCTAACGTTCACGGGTAGTAAGTTACGGGTTTGGCTGCCATTCCAGGGCACTTTCACGGGTAGAAGGTTGTGAAAACACAGGTTACGGGTTGCCTGGAATGCAGCATAACATCTGTCACACATTAATTTAGACTGGCTGCATTTGGATGTTACTATGATGGGAATTTGGTTGGCTACAGTCATGATTGACGTGTTGATAGACAATGACAGCTCGTTCTAACATGGCTGCTCAGAGACATGAGCGGCACATTGAACTGGGAGGGTTGCTGTCAGGGGCTGCCCTGGGGTGAAAACTAAACAGAAAAAGGTGGGGATAGTTTTTCATTGTGTAGGCAGCAACCTAATGAAAATGAGCATACCCAGCAACACAATGCAGGAAGAGGAGAAATTAATCTTTCAGACAGAACAAGTTCAGCAAAAGTTAGCAAACAGTTAGCAATGGAATCCACAGGACGATATTCAGAAGTTGGATTAATTTTAATGAAACACCCTTCTGATTCTTTTTAATGGTAGACACTTACGGACCTGAGGAATATAAATAAGCAGATTCAGCGTTCAGGATCAGATCACAGGTAGGGACTTGTCATGATTTTTGGTCTCTTTTGTTTATTAGCATGAGCACTTCAATTATGAATCATGCTTATGATTTCAGTAAAATGAACTGAACTGTTGTGCAGAATCTAACCTAACCGATCTAACGATGTGTAGCATGTCCATATTAACAAAAGTTTTTTTAAGTTTTGTGGATATAAGCTTAGTGTGTGGTCGCCTGCAACCCGGTGGATATAAACAAGCGGTAACACTTTACTTGAAGGTATCTACATAGAGAGATATGACACTGTCATGAACACATGACACTGTCATGACACATTAACCCTAACCCTAACCATAACCATAACTTGTCATGACAAAAACTCAATGACACTTACTAAAAGAAGCATTATGTCATAAACGTTTATGACTTGTTTATGTTTATGACACCTTCATGACAGTGTCATGTCACTCTGTTGTAGATACTGTCGGTACACGATCCGTTCTGCCTGCACGATCCGTTCTGCACATGCGCAAAATGTTCGCGCATGCGCGGTTGTACGAGGATTTACGACACTGCACGATCTGTTCCACGCTTCCGGTCGACAGCCAAGCTAACGTTAGTTTAGCTAACAGCTAATTCGGCTAACTGCTAGCTGATTGTAGCGGTCTGCAGTTAGCCTCCACAGGCAAGCTAACGTTAGTTTAGCTAACAGCTAATTCGGCTAACTGCTAGCTGAGACAGCATGTAATAACTTTAAAAGACCCTCAAAATAAAACTTGAAAATAAACGTTGACATATATAACAAACACCTAACATATATAACAGCTGTTACGTCAGTTCTACTTTACTTGTGCTCATTTAAAATACAATCACTCAATACTTGTCTTTATTGTTATTACTGTGAAGTCTTAATTTAGCTGTAGCCTGCTTTTCCCATTACGTTTGAGTTAACGTTATTTTAGACTGAATCTAGCTGTCAGCTAGCGGTTAGCCGAATTAGCTGTTAGCTAAACTAACGTTAGCTTCCCGGTGGAGGCTAGCCATAGGCTAGCGTGGAACAGATCGTGCAAGTAAAAGTACAAGTAAAGTGTAGCCAAACAAGCTAATGTTAGCTGAGAGACATTAAAGGACAATTACGTTTCTTTCAACCTTTTCTTTTCATCATCACTGTCGGTCTTCTTTCCATTTTTTTTTGACCTTAGAAACAGTAGACCAAAGAAATCTTAACTCAAGGACCACATACTTATTTTTTTCTGGTCTATGTTGTTTAGTAGTAACATTAATGCAGAGTGCTCACATGTCATCATGTGACATACTTATGTAACTGCTGTCATGCGATGACGACCATATATGATCAGGGGTTGAAGTGGGCTGGAATGATCCGGAACAGCGTTCCAGGAGCTCTCTCTCTAATTGGCAGTTTCATACATCAGTGTTTCCCGTTTGTTTAAAATAACGCCAAATCTCCATTCTAGTGTTTACCCTATTCACTCTCAGCAGCGCACCGTGAGTCCATGAACAAGGCAACTGTCTGTGGTGAGTTCAAATGTCTGTAAAAATAGCAGGACAGACGCGTACTATCTAAACTGGTAAAGTCAGTTGAACAGATGAAGATCACGTTGCCGGTAGCCTACTGAGCTAGACAGAGAATATTCAGTTAAAAGACAGAGAATATTTGGTTAAAACTGATCGTTGATGCTGTTTTGCCCTCATTGTTCTCCGTGAGGTTTGCTGAAAGTCAATGTAGCCCCGGTTTGTTTTATGTGGAGTGACTGTGTGAGACTCCGTTTCAAAATTTGCCTTTTAAATGCTTGTCAGCAGCAAGTCATATGGTAACTTAGGAGGCAATTAGGCCTTGTGTGCTCTGATTAATTTGGCATGCAGTTTACACGCCAGTCATAATTTAGTTTTAATTAAAACTCAACAATAGCTCCTGGTGTTCTTCACCACTGTTTTGAAAGGAGGAAATAATGAGACTAATAGGCGAATCAGCTTTAAAAGTGAGTTTTCTTTTCTCTAAGGGTGGGTTCCCCCACCTGCCAAATCCCATTTTAACCCCTGCCTATTATCATGTGACATAAAGGAGAGAGATAGGGGGCGGCGGTGGGTTCCAATCTTTAGGATGGTTGAATGGTTTGTGGTGAGTACTGACGCCAAGTTTTCAAACCAAGTGGGAAAGAGTGAACAGTTTGCACGAGGTAGTGCACAGAATAAATGGCCCATAATAGAGTTGCATCTGGGAACACCATTCTTCACTACAGCAACATTGTTGTGCCATAGGTTGCCTGATAGCTGAATGGTTAATGGTTACATAAATGCAATGTCCCTGGTTCAATTCCAGCTGGGGACATGTATACCTCTCTTTCTCTTCCCATTGTCTGTTGGCCCTTATACTGTACACTATCCAATAGGCAAAAGTGTCGCAAATTAATCTATTTTTTTTTTTTTAAATGGTGTGCCTTAATTTCTGTCTCCACTCAGGGCCAGAATCTTGTTGGATGTGCACCATGGAGGTTAGCGTATTTGTGGTCGAAGTTCACTTTAGTTGAACTTAACTGAACCAGACTGCTTGGTGGAAACAAGGCTTATGTTGCTGCCTCAACAGGCTCAGAAGTAAAGCTATGTCTAGGGATAGATCTTTAGATATTACTGATGCTAGTAAAGCATTATCATAATTAGGGTTGGGTACTGACTGTTAACACTTCACTTGACAGCAGGTAACGTTAGCCTACTGTTAGCTAGCAGCTGGATTAAACACGGTTAAAATGCTGACAGCTAAACGGAGTAAAGGGTGTCTGTATTTCACTGTAGAGGATTCCAACAGCAGGACGTTAAGCAGTGTGCAGCTGACTTTGTCAGAAAAACAACACAGACGGTGCGTTCACTTGAAACTAGAAAGCCTTGTGGTGCATTCAAAGTTATTGTAAAATACCCTATTCCCTATTACCCTATTTTTTTTAAAGTATCGGTTCAGGCACCGTTTAGGCACCGGCACCGTTTTAAAAGTATTGTTTTAGCACCGGTATCGGAAAAAACCCAAACGATACCAAACCATAATCATAATGCACAGGAATATGACCAAAACTAGAATCAGGTTTAAAAAGTACAAAACTGCTGGCTGTGTGGCATGTAGAGGCCAGTACATATGCTATCTTTGAGTGCTAATGATTGCTTGTTTGCAACAACGCTGATGGCAAACAGATTAGAATAATTGATTTGATCTGTTTCCAGTCAATTATGGTAGAGAGATGGACCATGTCTCCTCAGGCCTGTAGAACTGTGCAGGTGTTATGTGTAGAAATGTCCTCCGTTGTAGTAAACTGCTGCTACCAAGAGTACCTCCTATATGGCGGCCAGAGGCTGAGTTATGCCACCTTCTGTAGACAATTTACTTTACGAGTATGAGATCTTCACACATGGCAAATAAAGTTTTTTTTTTTTTACTACATAACATTAAAGTTTGTACATAAGAGTGTTCATGGGATGTAGAGCTGAAGCTATTCTATCAGTTCAAGGTTCATAAGCTTGGACATGATCTATACTACAGTGGTGCCGGCAAATACAGTGTGATCATAAATCATCTTTATAAACACGGCTTTAGGTGAATAATGAGTCTAGACAATACACAGAGGTATGAGAATCCCATTTTCTGAGGCTGTTCTTTCTTGACCGAAGGAGGAAATGGTCTGCTGGGATTTCTAGACAGAGAAAGAATGACAAAGGGAGTGGCGGCAATACAATAATTGTCCCTTTTAGTGCTGTCAGAGCAGAGAGGACACAGTGTTGGCTCCAACAGTCTGATGGGCAGATGAGACAACCAATATGACTGCTTTTCTGGCAGTTTTGCTCTGTTTTCATGACGGGGATCACACACACACACACACACACACACACACACACACACACACACACACACACACACACACACACACACACACACACCGGACACACATACACACACACACACACACACACCTTAGGCAGTGCTGATCAAATATAAACCAAGATTTTGTTACTGTACTGGCTATTTCACACCAAAAATGATATCAGAAACATATTTTAGTGCACCGTTTGGCTGTAATACGAGTTTGTGAACAGGAATATACTGTTATACTGTTTCCTGTATTGAGAAAATGGAGGCTTTAAAAACTCTGATAAAACTGTAAAACTAGATAGCGCTGATCAAATACAAACCGAGATTCTGTTACTGCATTGCCTAGTTCCTGCCTAAAATCTTTTCAGTTTAACTGTTACTTATACGAGATTGTTGCACCCTGCAAAAGAAAATGTCACATACAATATTAAATGAAGTTCACTGTTCACACAAAGCAGTAACTTGAGCTACTTAAATTAGCTGGATACGTGGTTAAGCATCATCGGCTCATACCAGTGTATCGCTGTGTGTACATTTGTCCATGGCAATCCCTCCGAGCCGTCATTAAAAGCGACGTCAATTAAATATGACGTGCAGCACCACTGCATCAGCTGTCTATTGTTTTATTTTGCATTTTAGGATTTTTGTCAGAGGAGCAGAACCGTGTTCATGACAACTTATATATATATATATATATATATATATATATATATATATATATATATATATATATATATATATATATATATATATATATACACAGTGCTGCTCATAAGTATTCATACCCATGCTAAAGTTGACTAAAAAAAGGAATAAAAAAATCATCTTTTGGAAATTGATCTTAATGCTTTAATTAAAAAAATGAGGAAAAATCCAACCTTTCAAGGACACCAATTTGTTTTGTGAATGAATAATGTATTGTAAATAAATAAATGTTCTTCCTTAAAATACAGGGGCCATAATTATACATACCCCTATGTTAAATTCCCATAGAGGCAGGCAGATTTTTATTTTTAAAGGCCAGTTATTTCATGGATCCAGGATACTATGCATCCTGATAAAGTTCCCTTGGCCTTTGGAATTAAAATAGCCCCACATCATCACATACCCTTCACCATACCTAGAGATTGGCATGGTTTTATTTCAGTTAGCCTATATATATATATATATATATACTGATATATATTTACTTTGAATTCAATTCACAACATGGATGAGAATGTATGGGGGTCGTACATTTTTATTTGTTGTATTTAACACACACACACACACACACACACACACACACACACACACACACACACACACACACATACACGTCTATGTTACCAACAGGGGACTATCAGGCTACACCGACCAAGTGTGGACTTCTATTTCTGGTCATTTAAAAAATACAAAAATAGAAAAGGACATTTACTTTTAAGATCTTTTTTTATATTACTGAAAATAGGCTTTTTTATGTTTTTTAAAAAAATTGCCAAGAGGGGACTTGTGGGTTAAGCGATGTCTGTATATTAAAAAGGGGACCTCCATTTACTGAAGTGAAACTGTCTGTACCTATTCTTTCAATGATTGTTTGTTTACAGCAACTACTTAGTTTATTTCAAAGATTGATGATTCAACTTTATTCAAACATTTCTCTGTTATACAAATATTAAGAAATAATCAGGCCACTTAAATAGAGAATAAACATTGTTTTACCTGCAAATCAGAAGTGCCTTGACTGTATGCACTTATATCAAGGACTGAATTACTAGCAACAACATTGATTTTATCAGGTTCCTTTATATATAATATACTTTTAGTAGTTACATTTTAAAGATTAGCATACAATTCAAGTTCATTTTTACTTTTTCTTTAGTTATTGAGAAATATATCAGTGTGCCTTCCGCTTCATGCAAATTCTCAGTTCCAGTGTTGCAATCCTGAATCATTAGACAAATGTCATTTCATCTTGTCTGTTCACCAATAAAAATAAACGTTATGTGACTAATATTGCAGGTAAAAAAGTGTTGTTTCCCCATGACACAATTTATATGTGCTTTTCTTAGCATTCATTCTTGCGAAAAATACAGGATTGTCTCAACTCACGACTCTCTGGCAAAGTATTGATCTTCCTCTGCATCTTATCTATCAAACTTGTCATATTACTCCTGACACTGATACTGTCTTTTACTGAACTAATGTACAGTATGGACTCATGCAGGAGTGTAAGTGTCTCAGCACACTAGTCAACAGGGGACTTCTGTCATTTAATAGAGTCCAAGTGGGGACAATCTGTTTTAGCGCACAAACTTCAAACACCATTGCAAGATAAAGTTTTCTTTTTTCAACTGTCCGACATACTTACACATTAGTATGTAATTCCCAATCAAAGTTATTAATGTTTCATTTGTTCTTTAATACGCTTATATATAATGTGTTAATATTATAATGTTCATACTTCATGAATGATGGATTCCCCATTTCTGAAGTATTATATAAATTACAAACCAGAGATTTAGAAGCTGTCAAGGGTTACAAGAATTATTATCATTATTTGGTTGAGATTATCTTTTTTATCAGTATTATGAATTGTGCTTATTTCTTTTTCATACATGTTACTTCTGTTCTGTACAGTAGTGTAGCTTGTGTAAACAATTACATTGAAAAGGTCTAGTCCTTTCTGATCTCAAATCAGCTTGGGTGATTGATTAAAACAAAAAAAGAAATGATCTTACTGATGACCATTTCCATTGACGCATGCATTTAAACATATAATGACTTAGACATGTACTTACGGTTAGTGAGTGTGTTAATATAGGGTAGTTGGAAAAAAGGCCCTGTCACCTGGCTGGGCTAACACACACACACACACACACACACACACACATACATAGGCCTATATATTTGTAATAGCCTATGGCCTACATACACAGTATGGCTATATATTTAGTGTAAAACACTACAAAGGTTTGTATGAAAAGAACTGTTCCATTTACTGATTTGAGTGTATCAATTTACTTTGTTCATACAGACACACAAACACATCCATTGGGCCAGTGGGTGTGTTTATGTCTCTTCTCTTCTAGCCATTTTTCTTTTTCTGGGAGAAGACAGGCTGTCTGGTCTCACTGGCTGTAATTACAGGCCCTGTCACCTGGCTGGGCTAACACACACACACACACACACACACACACACACACACACACGTACATCTAGCTCACAAATCCATACTTCTTCTCAAACTCTGTTATCATACTGACTGCTGCTCTTGCGGAAGGTTTTCCTAGCAAATCAGGATAATTTGTTTTTTTGGTTAAAAAAAATGCAATGGTTAGCTGAATGTTCCACTTACCGTCTCTTTTCTAGCTCATACCTTACAACATACATGGCAGCATACATCTCTCTGAGACTAATGTCTTCATATGGCATCAGTGCTTAAGATTCTCCATAAATGCTGGGACTGTGCTAAAATCTTGCCTGTTTCTATCATAGACTGTATATAAGAATGGACCAACAGATCCCGTTGCTCTGGACGGAGACCAGTCAAGGCCGTTAGAAGCACTTTTCCGGTGAGCGCTGAGCGTTACTGCGCAGCCTCCAACTGAGAGAGACGACGTAAATGTGACGTGAGCAACCTGTCTGAAAGTTGTAAGTCTTCTGGTAGCTGTGCCAAGAGAAATCTCAATCATTCCCAATCTAGCAGAGATGGAGAGCGTAGGTATATGTAAGGAGATAACATAGGCACAGGCTAATTATTGCTAACTAAAATGCTAGTTAACATTAGTAATTGCACTTAAACAGCAAATGTGAGACGAAACTGCCTGCGCGCTTCTCCTGTACTATACGGTAATTCCTCTACTATGCGACAGTAAGTCGCGTGGTTATGACATAATCGTTAGCCTATTTTTATAAAAACGTCTGCTACGGAGCCATAACGTGAAGTACAAGGTAATGGAGCCTTTTATACATTGTCGTGTTTCTTTAGAAATAAACAATGGACAAATAGAGTCTTTAAACTCTTCAGACGTAAAGTTATTCACTGTCAAAGTGGCGCCAAAATGAATGGCAGTCAATGGAATGCTAACGGGGGGTGATCGCTTTGTAGCATTAAAATGGCGCCATAGGAGGTTCGCGGTCTGAGGAGAGGCTTACCCCCTTGGTTTCTATACTAGCGACCAGGGCATGAAATTGGCACCCACCCACCCACCAAATGCGGGTAACTTTTGTGATTGGCGGGTGAAACTGTCAATCTACCTGCCACATTGGCAGGTAGCCAATGAGAATTGAGTGATTCAGACTCGTAACTATCAGTAAGAAGGGTACACGGTTGCTTACGGGCCTGGTCCAATCAGGGGCCCGCATCACTGGAAGACACTGATTGACAGCCGGGGCCCCCTATCGCATTTTCATTACTCACACAATCCCAGCAGTCCCACGTGCAGCCAC
The DNA here is from genome assembly GCF_008315115.2 of Sander lucioperca. Lineage (NCBI taxonomy): Eukaryota > Metazoa > Chordata > Actinopteri > Perciformes > Percidae > Sander > Sander lucioperca. Next base: position 35,522,600 of record NC_050175.1, read on the forward strand.
TGACCAAGCGGGAGTGAGAACGGGTAAAATTAATTTCCTAGTTTCTGATATGAAGACGAGACGTGTGTGTGACTCGAACATCTCACATTTACCAACAAAACATACAGCGAAAGACCGTGCAAAACATTTCAGACCGTCCTGCCAACATGTATACATTTTAACATAAATGTACGCTGTAACGTTTTTTTCACTCTAAAGTCAGCGCTGCTGTTTCAAATTGTCGCCTCTCTGCAGTGGGCGGGACTGCTCCGTTTCCCCCGCGACTGACGCGCACACACAATCACACACAAACACAGACACACACACAAACATACGCACGCACAGACACACACACAAACGCACACGGTGGATGCAGGAAAAAACGCAGATTAGACGTACAGGATGACCTAAATTGAGGACAGCTACGTTATTGTAAGTGCAATGATAAGTTAAAGTCCAATAAGTACTTTATTAAACCGTATGAATGTGTGTCCCAGGCCAGGATAGGAAATTAACTAACAATGTAAAGATCAACAAGCCACTGACAATGACAGATATCTTCATATTTGATTCATCCAATAAATTATTATTTTGTGTCTTAAATCCACCAGCCTTTTTCATATTTTACCAACATTTGCAGCATCCTGAGCCTTTTTGGTAAGGTTCCTAGGAAATCTCAGCCCAGAGTAATGAATTAATAGTAAGTATTATTCTCCCCAAAACAAGTTTCCTTTTTATTTATTTTTTTATTTTTAAGAACTATACAAAAAACATTCATGTGTTATGGTGCGCATTCACCAGTGTTTTGTTGTTGTTGTGGTGCGCGTAGGCCACTCCTGATTTTGTTAGTCATCTCAGCTCTTATATGCAGTGGCGTAACGAGCCAACACCGGGCCCCTATGCAGGATTATCAAGGCGGGCCCCCATACTACAGCACGTGATGACGGCGCAATGTCCACCAGTAGGCTACCATGAATAGGACAGGATAGGATCATAGAGACACAGCAATTCCTGTTTTTCACCTTTATGACGCAAAAAAAAAAACTGGCTGGTAAAAAGTCTCTGTGGCAGGTGGATTTAAAAATCCACCTTCCACAGTGGCTGGTGGTCAAAAAAGTTAACTTCATGCCCTGCTACCGACTTATAGTAACATCTTGTAACAATGGCAGGTATCGTATAAACTTTACAATGAGCGGGCATTTAGATGGATCAGAGTTATTGGTGACAGAAGCAATCCAGTGGAGATGTACAACGATGAGGAGCTGATTGAGAGGTTTCGATTCTGTAGCAGAGTTCTATTTGAACTCATTGTAGAGCTGTCACTTGAGGTTTGTATTGGAACACAACGCAGCTGCTGATAGCACTTAAAAACCAGTTGGAGATATGATTGGTGTCCACAAGTCCCCCGCCTGTCGGGCCATCCGCAGGGTGTCACTGGCACTATCCAGATCCATGCGCCATCTGAATATGAGTATCTTTATGTCAACCGCAAGGAATGCCATTCAATCAATGTTTAGATGGCTTGCAGCACCAATTATAACATCTTTAATTGGGTAGCAAGATGGCCTGGATCTACCCACCATGTGGGGGGATTGCATTATACCAGGACTTTGAGCCTGGCAGAAGGAAGGGGCTGCTCCTGGCTACCCACTGAAATGCTGGCTGATGACACTGATCATTGCTCCGAGGATTGAGCGCCCATACTAGGTCAGTTGTTGAGTGGGGCATAAATCTTCATGATGTGCATATCTTACAAAAAGCTTCACTATAATTAGCCTATTTCTTCCATTACTCACACTTAAACTTAAATAATTGCATTTTATTTTATTAGTCTTTATTTTAAACTTTTCATTTAAAAGATCTGTCTTCTGTAGCTGCTGTAATCCTGTAAAAACGCCCACCAATCACTGCCTCGCGGTCCGCTTGGAAATAACCAATGAAATGCCTCCTTGCCCCGCTGCGCGTACTCTACCCCTCCCGTGTACAAGCCTGAGCTCAATGTGCGTCGTCAGCGCATTGCTAACAGTAGTCATGTTTGCTTTAAACATTTGGTATGATGATAGCCTATTAGGTGTTTGCTTACCGGTGAATGAGACGTCAAGTAAAATGGCGGTGCTTTCTCCGCTCTGCTCCGAAGCAGCGAGGCAGCGGTGCTCGTGCATGTCTTGTGTGTGGGTCGGAGCCCCGAGGGCAGGGGGAGGGGTTAGACGGAGCCCCGACGAGATGCCACTTCCAAATCTTGCTAGCTTATCAACATTATGGCTTGAAATGGCAATGGCATGAAAATTTCACTTTATGAGGTTTTTTAACATTAATATGAGTTCCCCCAGCCTGTCTATGGTCCCCCAGTGGCTAGAAATGGCGATAGGTGTAAACCGAGCCCTGGGTATCCTGCTCTGCCTTTGAGAAAATGAAAGCTCTGATTGGCCGATCTGGATTCTGCTCCTTATGAGGTCATAAGGACCAAGGTTACCTCCCCTTTCTCTGTTTTGCCCGCCCAGAGAATTTGGCCCGCCCATGAGAAAGAGGGAGACGTCATGGCTTGCAAACAAGCAAAGTGGCAGTTGGTCAAGGCCACACCCCCACTCTCCACCTTGCCCCCCCCCCTTTCTCCTCCACAATAGAATTTAAAGCTACAGACACAGAAATAGCACATACTAAGGAAAATTCATTATGGGACTGGCTCTAGTGGCTGTAATTCTGTACCAAGACTGAATTTTGGGAAAGAGACTTCAGATACAGTATTAGGGGACCACTAAGGCCTATATAAAAGCATCCAAAAAGCAGCATGTCATAGGACCTTTAAGATACAGGCAATGATGTTGCTAGATATGCATCCTGCGTCTGACGCATTTGATCCAAAAGAAGGCAGTAAATTCAACATCAGCTTCACTATCAAACTTCTAGGGTCACTACGTGAAACAACGAAGATGCATTTTGCCCTGCTACTGAGAAGAGGATGCGGGTGCATGAGAGCAGTTTAGGGAATTCAGACATTCAAAATTATTTTTTCCTCCATTTTGCCTTCCGTGTCTGGCTGGCTGCCTTGTTTCTATTGGCCATGCAGGTATTCGTGACAGAGCTTTGCTCGACACAGTGGGAAATATCATAACATAATAATGATGTCATAATTTTAAGAAAACAATCATTTTACGATTTTATGACATAAAATCACAATTTGATGACAAAACGTTTGTTTTTCCAGAATAAAGGGTGGATTTTATGATACGAATTGCAATTTTAGAAAGTAAAGTAATAGTTTCATAAGAACATGTCATATTTTGTTATATAGTCATAATTTAAAAAGAAAAAACATTGTTGGGAACAGGTAAGATGTGTCAGTGGCATGCTTTCATCAAAACAGTGGCTTGTGTTTTAAAGGCTGCCGGTTCAAATCCTTAGATAACAAGGTACCACGTGTGAATGAAGTGACAGAATAACATTCTCCTTCAAAGCCAGTTTCAGCTGCCCTCAGCCCACAGCTGCTCTAATGGACCTTCACATTGGCCCGCAGTGTGATCACACTGGGCAGCTTAGTCTGAATGACTGTGTGAGGCAGTAGGTGGATGGAAAAGTGCATAAAGCACAGTCAACTTTTCCAGAAAGAACAAAAATAAGTATTAAAACACAAGATAGCAGGACCTCGGAGGCTATTAGCTGCTTTTAGGGTTCCTTCTTGCTTTCCAGGCTCCATCTGTTCACAGTGGATGGGATCTGATATGGCTCCCAGCACTGCCTGTGTTTACTCTGCTAGAGAGCATTTAATGGCAGCCTTAACATCACTCTGTTGTGCCTGCTAATGTTTTGTGTGTATATGTGCACACGCGTTTAATTATCTCCATTAAAGCCCCATGCATCACAGCACTTCTGCAAGAGACTTTATGATTAGGGCTTCATGTTTGTATGAATTCTACTTTATGATACTAATTACCTTGTTCACTGGCTCTCCCTGAGCTGTGGGCTTTGGAGCGAGCTGATTTGATCGGCACTGAAGAAAAAGCCTTTTGGCCTCATATCAAACATTACATTTTTTTTTTTATCTAAAACAAGTTAAAAACTGTCATTATGGGAGATATTTCAACTATATTACAACATAGTTTCAGAACTTATTAGAAACAGTATTTGAAAAGGGAGAATAATGCAAACCACTGCTCAGTGCTGTAAGAAAGCTACAGTATGGAGACCACATTCACAGCCATTTAAGTGATCTACTTAAGAAAACACATTACCACGACAAACGGATATATGCTCGACATATGAAAAGAACATTACATGTAAATAATATCTCAGATGCAGAAGGAATACACATTTAATTTACACTAGGGGTACTCTCCCATTACCAGATCTATCTCCACAGCGCTGTGGAGTAGGCTTGGCTACACCACACATACATTCTGCGATAGGAAAAAAACACTCTGGATTATTTGCATTTCCCTAAACCAATCACAATTGTTTTAGGCGGAGCTTAACCCTCGAAGCTGCGACTCTGGCTGCAAAATAGTCTCTGGAAGGAACTTTTTTTTTGGTGGAACAAGGGAAAACGCCACATACAATATTAAATTAAGTAACTTCTTCACACAATACAGTCAGGTGACCTATTTAAATTAGGTGGATACATTGTTAAACGTCATTTGCTCTTACCAGTGTATGGCCATGTGTATTTTGTCCATAGCAAATCCCCGCCAATCGCTCCCAAAAAATCCCAGTTAGATAGTAAATGCCATATTTTTTGTAAATCTTTACGGTCATTCCCGAAAAGAACCAAGCAGAAAAACTTGCCATTTTCAGTGTGTAGCTTGCTAGCTCAAAGTTTTTTGTTGTTTCCCAAAGAGAACAGAGTTAGACAACGGCAACGCATATAGCGCCGCCAGATGTTCCAGTGATTATCCGTTGATGCGGACTACACTGGGGGAAACATTTAATCAACAAAGTGTGGCTATAATTACATTAAATCTAATTACTTGTAAAGATTGTGAAGCTTTGTGACCAACATGTCCTTGCGTGATAGTGTGGGTTGAGGTGAACATGGCATCATGACTTTGTGTAAACATACACGCCACTTTCCTAAAGCCAAATCTCTAGGTATGGTGAAGGGTATGTGATAATGTGGGGCTATTTTAATTCCAAAGGCCAACGGAACTTATCAGGATGCCTAATATCCTAGATACTAGGCATCCTGATAAAGAGATGATAGAGAGATGATTTTATGGAAAGTATCCCATGCCAATCTCAAAATCTCTAAAATCAGAGAAAGATTGTGTTTATGGTAATAATGCAAACATTGCATGCCGATGATTGGACTTAAATTCTGGTATGCTGCGTGCAAGTCGGACTCACTGCTTGTCCATCCACCACCCAAAGTCCACACCCTTACTTTCTGTCTATAGGGCAAACTACTTCCTGCACTGAATATTTTATTGGATGTAAATTGCGAGGGGCAGAATTGTCCAATATGAATGAAATCCTAAACTGGGCTGCATGGGAAATACTGCTGAGCCTAGCCTGTTGGAAACCGTTGAATGATGTCCTCTGTGGCTCTGGAAGAGCTATGTCAAGACTGAGAATATAACCCGGATGATGTCATCAAGGGGATGTCATCATGATTATGTTGACTTTGGCTTGAAGACTACTAATTTGCAATTCAAACAGCTTATGTTTGACATCTTCCATAGCTCTGTGTATCTAAACATATTTAAACACAACAATCACTTAACATTCAGTGGAATGTTTGGTTTGTAGCCACAAGTGCAACATCCTTAAGAGCAGAGCGGCAGAATCTTTCCATCCTGTGTGATTCAGAAACTCTAATATAATAAACGATTGGCAAATACTGATAATTTCTTGAAAGACAGTTGTCATTTATTTTTTTTCGTTCTGCGAAGTTAGCTCCAAATTGCCTCATCTGGCAGTTGAATGGAAAAATTGCTTTTATAATCAAAGTAGTGAACTAAATTCACAGTTCATCTCATCAGACGTGTGTGTGTGTGTGTGTGTGTGTGTGTGTGTGTGTGTGTGTGAGAGATTGTGGGGTTTGTCCCAGAGCTCAGTAGAGGAGAGAGAAAGAAAGAAAGGAAGAGGGAATGGATGAAGAGAGCCACCTGAGAGGAAAGGATTTAGTGATGGAAGTGATGTGCAGTGAAATGAGTAAGATTGGATTACTCTGCCTGAATATTTAGCCAGTTAGTTCCAAAACTTCAAGGGTTCTTCTGGGTTCGAGAAGTTGCCTTTCTCTTCTCTTGTTTTATTCTCTTCAGGGATGTCTGAGAGGGATGCCTTTATGATGAAACCTACTAGGATAAACCATACATTACAGAAGGCAGTTACCCTGAGATAATGACACAGTGATCTCTAATCATGAGACAACAATTTAGCTCAAGATATACGGTAATTGTCCCAGGGAAACAGCCTTAAACAAGACTACGAGTCTACAGCCATGCTATCAGCATGAAAGACTGTACTTAGAGCTACTATAATTTCTTTGAGCTAACCTCAGCATGGTAACATGCTAACAATGAAAATGGTGATGTTTAGGAGAGTTGATGTTTACCATGTTCACCACTTTAACACCAAGCAGTCTCCAGCAGTAGCTGCCTATACTTCTGCTAAACTGTTAAAAAAAACACAAACTGTCATTCCTCTGGCATCAGCCACACTAGACAGGCTGTTCTTCATGAACCATTTGTAAAGCTATGAAAAATAATGCACTGTAATTCTGTATGTATTCCATGTATTTATTACTGTATGCACCACATTGACTGCTGCTGTATACATGGATTTCTCGGCAACGTCATCACTGCTTGCGCACGCAACCAGGGGCAGAAAGAAGACGTGTTTCGTGTACATTACATGTCATTTAGCTGACGCTTTTATCCAAAGCGACTTACAATTAAGTGCTTTCAACTGTGAAGGTTCAAACTCCAGACCACAAGTAGTAAGTGCAAATACAGTAGCTTTAAATAGGCAAAGCTACAAAGAGACAAATGAAAGTGCAGGTTCGAAAGTGCAAGAATTTTTTTTTTTTTTATCCGAGGTGTAGTCGGAAGAGATGCGTTTTTAGCCTTCGGCGGAAGATGTGTAGGCTTTCGGCCATCCTGATATCGATGGGGAGCTCGTTCCACCATTTGGGAGCCAGGACAGTGAACAGTCGGGATTTCGTTGAGTGATTAGTTCTCCCTCGCTGTGAGGGAGCAGCCAGCAGTTTGGCTGATGCAGAACGAAGTGGGCGGGTTGGGGTATATGGTTTGACCATGTTCTGGATGTAAGCGGGTGCTGATCCGTTCGTGGCCCTGTACGTAAGTACTAGTGTCTTGAAGCGGATGCGGGCCGCAATTGGTAACCAGTGAAGAGAGCGGAGGAGAGGTGTAGTGTGAGAGAACTTGGGGAGGTTGAAGACAAGTCGAGCCGCTGCATTCTGAATGAGCTGCAGGGGTTGGATGGCACATGCAGGCAGGCCAATCAGGAGGGAGTTGCAGTAGTCTAGACGTGAGATGACTAGAGCCTGAACCAGAACCTGAGCCGCCTTCTGCGTTAGAAGGGGACGTATCCTTCTGATGTTATGCAGCATGTATCTACACGATCGGGTGGTTGCAGCAATGTTAGCAGTGAAGGAGAGTTGGTCGTCAAGTGTTACACCCAGGTTTCTAGCAGTCTTGGTGGGGACTACTATAGAGTTGTCAATTGTTATAGTCAGGTCTTGGGTAGGAGAGCCCTTCCCTGGAAGGAAAAGGAGCTCAGTCTTGTCGAGGTTGAGTTTCAGATGGCGTGTGGACATCCAAGAAGACATGTCAGTCAGACAGGCCGAGATACGTGCTGCTACCTGAGTTTCAGACTCAGGAAAGGAGAGAATTAGTTGGGTGTCATCTGCGTAGCTGTAATAAGAAAAGCCGTGCGACTGAATGACAGACCCGAGAGAGTTGGTGTACAGAGAGAAGAGGAGGGGACCCAGGACTGATCCCTGAGGAACCCCAGTTTTAAGTGGGCAAGGTTCTGAGCTAGACCCTCTCCAGGTTACCCGGTAGGTTCGGTCTGCCAGGTAAGATGTGAGTAATGAGAGTGCAGAGCCTGAGACACCCAGATTCCGGAGTGTCGAAATGAGGATCTGGTGGTTCACTGTGTCAAAGGCAGCAGAAAGATCCAGAAGGATGATAATGGAAGAGAGAGAGGTTGTTCTAGCGATGTGAAGCTGCTCAGTGACAGCAAGGAGGGCAGTTTCTGTTGAGTGGCCAGCCTTGAAGCCAGACTGGTGGGGATCAAGAAGGTTGTTCTGGTGGAGATAGGTAGAGAGTTGATTATAAATGGCACGCTCAAGAGTTTTAGATAGAAATGGAAGAAGGGAGACGGGTCTATAGTTATTTACATCAGAGGAGTTGAGTGTTGGTTTTTTGAGCAGTGGGGTCACTCTTGCCTCTTTGAGAGCATCGGGGAAACAGCAAGTTGACAAGGAGATGTTAATGAGATGGGTGAGGAAAGGAAGGAGGTCTGGAGCAATGGACTGGAGAAGGTGAGAAGGGATAGGATCCAGGGGGCAGGTGGTTGGGCGGGCAGAGGTAATCAAAGTAAGAATTTGGTTTGGAGATAAAGGGGTGAAAGAGGAAAGAGTACTGGAAGTGATGGATGGTAAGGTGATTTCAGGAGGTGTGGTTGAGAATGAAGAGCGTATGTCATCTATCTTTTTTACAAAGTAGTTGACAAAGTGGGTTGGTAGGAGGGAGGAGGGAGGAGGTGGACTGGGGGAATCTAGGAGGTTAGAGAAGATGGAAAAAAGTTTTTTGGGGTTCGAGAAAGAGGATTCAATTTTGGTTTCATAAAAAGAGCTTTTGGCTGCAGAAATAGAGGCAGTGAAGGAGGAAAGAAGAGACTGATAGGTAAGCAGATCATCTGGGTGTATAGATTTCTGCCATTTCCTTTCCGCTGCCCGTATAGTTGATCTTTCAGCACGTACTGAGTCAGATAACCACGGAGCTGGGGAGAATTTGCGAGCCTGTCGTGAAGTAAGAGGGCAGAGAGAGTCGAGAGAGGAGGACAGAGTAGAGAAGAGAGTGCCTGTGGCATCATTGGGAGACATGAGTAAGAAAGAGTCGGATGGAGGGAGGGTTGATAAAGTACATGCCGCCAGAGAAGAAGGAGAGAGTGAACGAATATTACGGCGGACAGGTATGGTGTCTCTTGAGATATGGTTGTGAGCTTGGGAGAGCGGGAGAGAGTAAGAGATGAAGAAATGGTCTGAGGTATGGAGTGGAGTAACAGTGAGGTTGGCTGTAGAGCAGTTTCTGGTGAATATGAGATCTAAGTGGTTGCCAGCTTTGTGAGTGGGTGGTGAAGGAGAGAGTGAGAGGGCAAAAGAAGAGAGAAGGTGAGAAAAGGCAGTTAACTTCTCTGTCTGGATGTTGAAGTCGCCCAGAAGTACCAGCGGAGGGCCAGTTTCAGGGATGTTTGAAAGAATGACATCCAGCTCCTCCAAAAACTCTCCCAGAGGACCTGGTGGGCGGTAGATAACAATGATGACTAGTTGTACCGGATGGGTTATGGTGACAGCATGAAGTTCAAAAGATTGTGGAGTGAACTGTGAACTATCTCCACTTGGGGTTAATGAGTAGGCCTGTCCCCCCACCTCTACCAGTGGGTCTTGGTGTGTGGATGAAAGAGTAGGCAGAAGAAAGGGCAGCAGGGGTGGATGTGTTGGTTGGTGTAATCCAGGTCTCAGTGAGAGCAAGGAAGTCAAGGGATTTCAGGCTGGCAAAGCCAGAGATGAACTCAGTCTTGCGAGTGGCAGACTGGCAGTTCCACAGGCCACCTGCAACAAGGTGTTGAATGTGTGTGGAACGGGTGGGATAGGTAAGAGAGGTGGGGTTGCGGAAATGTTGCGAGCTAATGCGTGGTTTGTAGTATCTCCGAGAGGAAACACGGACAGGAATGGAAAAGCAGTACATTTCCAGATGAAGACACCGAGCAGTTAAGTGAGATAAAGATAAGATAAAGATAAGGTTAAGCCCACTTAGCCTCCCGCGTAGACTCCTTTGTCTTTGTCCTCCGAGTCTTCGTCCGATGAGGCTGCCGCTTCACGCAATTGCCAACCTTAAATACAAGGAGGTGATTGGTGTTGGCTACAGGTGGGGAGGCCACACCCTGGCTAATCAGTCAAAAGCACCTGAGAGTCGTTAACCTCCACTCCCCAAATTCACACTTTACACTAACTAGTTTCACTTTAAGAAAATCCTCTAAATTATGCCTAACAACACAACCAATCCAGCAAAGCACACACAGCAGCAGTAGAAAGTAGAAAAGTACAAGAAGCAGCAAAAACCCAAATAAAGTCTGTACTTAACTTAATATCTAGCAGTCCAGTAGTCAGTTCCTTCAGAAATCAAATGCACTCAGTACTCACTTAGTAGTAGCAGCATAGCGTAAGTCAAAATGCCAAGGAGTTGTTGCGTGGTTAATTGTACAAACAGAGCCAGTGATGGGTGCCTGATGTTTAACATACCTAGGGGGAAGCATGCTTTTGCCAAAAACCGGCGGAGGTTATGGCTTCAAGCCATAAGAAGGGCAGATTGGGGTCATATGCAAGAGTCAGGCTCCCATTGTATCAATCAGAAAAGTTGCAGCTTTTTCAGTTGTTCAGCTAAGTGATATCTACCTGTCAGGGCTGTAGTACTCAAGTCCGGACCGTAGATAGTTAAAGGTCTGGACTCGAGACAAGTTTAGACTGCTAGCTAACGCTACGCCGATGTTTTGCTAACGTTAGCCTGCTAGGTAAATATTACGACTGCCTTCGGAGTTTCTTATATCTGCGTCCACGTTATCAACATAAGACCTGTGGTGTTAGTGCTCCTTTTGTACCATAATTTTATTGAATGAAATATTAAGCTTCGCTCCTACGAGATGGGTGGGTTTTTATTACGTTACACACAAAGCTAACTGGCTATAGTTAGCCTGCACGTATGCTAGCGGACATTAGCTAACGTTGCCGAGACAGCGGCAGTAGAGTTTCGGCGAGCTAACCACGACAGTGTTGTCGCTCTATCGCCCACAATCAACCTCTGCTGCTAAAAACAGTCAACCTGCAGTGATGTTTTAAAATGGAGACACATATCGTACCTTTTCCCGGAAATCCTGGCCATTATTTTAAGGCATAAACCAACCATAGGGGTACACTCAGGGGTAACCCTGCTGCTAACATTGGCTATTACATTAGCCTAAAATGATAATAGCCATACATTTATATCACAGTAACACTGCAAAATTAAAGACAGACAAACAGATCAAACTAAAATCACATTTTATTGAGTCAGCAGTTATATACAAACAATAAGGAAAGCTTCAATACTTAAGGTTGTTGCAGTAGCGGACCAGCTCACCAATCTGGCTTTCTGCCCCTGGTATGCGCACGCACCCTGTAATGTTTGTAAACAGGAAACCCGTGTATAAGAGGGGCCTTTTCACGCCTGAAAGCCCGAACCAAGGTCCGGACCAAGGTTTGTGTTTTTGTTACATTATATACTGTACATTTGATCCGGTTAGTTTTGGTTTCACCCTGCAGTTATGCAAGCGCACTAAAGAACTCTACACATCTACGTCCTGTCATCATCACATTTGAGCGGCGTCTCCTGATACTTGTCATTGATTGGTTTGTAGACGGGCTTCCCTGGCCTCTCGTAACCTCTTTCTGGTGTCGAAATTTTGAATTCTGCTCTTCCCTATCACTGCGGCTCTTTTTGTTTTGTTGTGTTGTTGAGAAGCAAGACACGGGAACTTTACTTGGTTTTTGAGGAACTACAGCCTTTATTCAGAGACAAACTGAAACCTACACTGTACATTTACTACCGCTTAACACTAAAAGGAGAATTCCGGTCGATTTCAACATGTAGCTATGTTGTTTGTTGTCACCTAGTGCTGTCACGTACTACTCAGTAGCGAGTGAACACAGTGAATATGGCTACAGTAGATGTGAAAGAAATGCATAAAAGTTGTGCTAATTCATACCTCTGTTTAGTTCCGGTGTTCCGGTTGGTGAGCCGGCAAGACGAGTGCTTCGGTACTGTCAAAAATAGGCATATGCTTATTTTTTTTAAAGTAAGTGCTGTAGTACAACTAGCAGGAGACAAGTTATAATTGAGGTAAGTTTGGAGACACTACCTTTTTAATCATTAAATTTTAATAAATGTTTTTGTGGTATCTCTTTTCGGTGTTGTAGTTTGTAGACGGTCCCTAAGCACTCATCTTGCACTGAACAGAGGTATGTGCACTGGCTGAATTAGCACAACTTGCATTTCTTTCACATCTACTGCAGCCATATTCACTGTGTTCACTCAGAAGGAAAAAAACCTGCCCGATTTCAGCTGTCTGGGTGCGAAAGCTAGCAGTAGCATAACTCGGTGTAGGCAACACCGATTAGTTTCGGTTTTGTCGCTACTGACAGCACTACGTGACAACAAACAACATAGCTACGTGTTGAAATCGACCGGAATTCTCCTTTAACAAGTAAACTGCTAATTTATTCTCTGCTCTGATAGCCGAAAGCTGTCTGCTCTGAGCGCATTCACGTCACTCTCGCTCTCATGTGCACACTGAACACTGAGCTGTTCCTAAAAGGAGCTATGCTTCTCTTATAACACGGCGATAGCCTGCCAGAGCTTCCTGTATTTGGTCCAAAAGTCTGAACCAGCCAAAAAAAAAATGCTTTCACACTAGAAACGAACCGGACCACGGTTTAATTTGATCCGGACCGAGACTACCTCTTTTTGTCAGACTGTGGTCCGTGGGGAGGTTTCACACCTGTAATTGTGATTCAGATCAAACTGAAAAGTCAGAAAGTCCGGACCAAACAAAGTAGGTGTGAAAGGTCCCTAAAAGTACTTTTTTGATGTTAGGAAAAGATAATGGTCATAGATGAGCAAGCCAACATTAATTTAAAGGTGCAGCAGGTAAGACTTATAAAACTAACTTTCTGTCATATTTGCTGAAACTGACCCTATGTTCCAGTAGAACTACATGAAGCTGGTAATTTAAAAAAAATCCAAAATCCAAAAATCCTACAGCCTGTAGTGTGATTTGCAAAAATCCACCGCTCCCTGTTCAGATGCACTAATCAGGGCCAGAGGGGGGGTGTCTAACTGCGTGTCAATCACTGCTCATGCACACGCATCCATTCTCCCTTGTGGGGGGAGGGGCTTAGGAGACCGTTTTGGGCTTTAGCAGAAAGGGGGGAGGGACTGAGAAGTTGTCTATGTTCAAATTTTTGGGCTAAGTCCTGGATCTTCACAATCCCACCTACGGCACCTTTTAAGGTAGGAAACGGGTTGTGATTTCCTGGATATAAATTGTGCTGCAAGGTCATTTGAACTACAGTATATTACTGTATCATGCCAGAGTATAATACAGTACTGGATTGTACTATAATACACTATAGATATTACATCCCCAATAAGCAGAAAAGACACAGTTTGTTTAGATGTGAGTGGAGCGAAGGAAGCCCTGATAGGCTGCAGGTCAACAAGCTGTTCCGTCTGCTGGATAGAAATGGAAGTCACAGCTGGAGCACAAATAAAACCTGATGTTTAATGTCATCACGGAAAGACAGGGGCAGCCACAGCACTCAGAGGGGAGCCAGGTCAGAACGAGAGAGCGATTTTGGACTGCAGGATGGAGAGGACATTTCCATTAGATCAGCTGGTTTTTAAGTGTTCTCACAGCAGGGATCAACTCTGCAGATAAAAAATCCTGCTCCTGTACAAAATGATTCTCATAATCTTCCTTAGGGGAAAATCCCATTTAAGAGCCACATTTAATGTGTTGACTTACATCACACAGTACTGTAAAAAACAATTTCACATATATGCAATGTTCTTTGTTGAGAAAAATCTGTTCTTTTAAAGTAACAGCTGTATTAATTGTAGCTTCTTACAGCAGCCATCTGCAACCCAAACTCCAGATGTTCCCTTAGCTCAGTGTTGATGGTTTTTAACTAACATTTTCAATTAGAATCAAACCCTGGAAGTTGGAAACAGCCATCAATCCCTAATTGAGTGACAGGTCTTTTTAGTCCAGGGACTAGACGACTATCACATCTAAATCTACTAAAATTAAAATTTTAACATTCTAGTTTATCTAAATAAGTGATTATGAGCGACACACTTTTCCTTTTATAGGAAAAAAAAGTATAATATTACAGTATTGGATCTTTAACATTGAGAAATACATAAATAAATATCATTGTTATTCAAGAAAAATCTCCATTTACACAAGTAATTTAATCTTGTATTTTGCATTTGTAACGGATGTGTACTCTCTCTCTCTTGCGTTGTGTTGTGTTACAGACGAATCCGTCGCTCTTCGTTGGCTATCACAGCCGTTTATTCTGGTAAACAGTAGAATAGTGTCTCACAATCACATTCGTCACCATAAAGAGCTCCAGTTAGCATGAAACAGGCTACAGCAGACTGGTGATACGTGTTACACATGATATTAACAAAATACCAGTGTGGAATCACAAAAATAGACAACTGTACCTGGTAAACAGTAGAATAGTGTCTCACAATCACATTCGTCACCATAAAGAGCTCCAGTTAGCTAAAATTAAAATAGAAACTATCAGTTTACTGTTGCTACGGTTGTATCATAAAAGTTAGGTTATCAAGCTAGGCTAACCAGACTAGCAAGCTAGCACAACGTGGCAAGCTTTTTCATTTAAGCTAAAACAAAAGAAACAAAACAAAACTGGCCTCTAATATAAAATTTGAGACCTCTCGTGTGGATATACTACATACACTACATACATCATATACTACATAACATTATCACAACAAACACATTTACCTAACTATAACAGTGGAGCTCAATGTATGCGACTTACCATGAAACAGGCTACAGCAGACTGGTGATAAGTGTGTAGGAATTTACCCTAAAGTCTGCAGAATAGCACCAATAGATGGCGCTCATGTTACATAAAAAGCCTGTCTCATATGGGAACTACTAGCCAAATGAAAAGTTACCTTTTAATGGCAAGTGGAATTATTCCGCTACACATTGCCCTGATATAACTACAGGGGCACATGGAGAGAGCAGACCTCCGCCAAGACCATGCCCTATCTAACAATGTTAACGTAACTTAACAACAATTGGCTCCAAAATATAATGGGTTTTTCCTTGGCCCAAGCTACACCCTTCTATCAAGTTACATGGAAATCATGGTTTCAGTTTCCCTAATGTGACATGTTTCGGATCAGAATTTCATATACCGTCCCCTACATTGGTCCTCTCAACTCTCACTCCATTAAGATTAGTTTTATTCTGGGTATGGCTCTGCTTATCTGCTCCCTTTTTAGAGCGCAGGTTTGGGGGGTTTGTGAGCTCAGGGACTTTGTCAAGCTTGCTCTGGTTTTTTATCAGGGCATCACATAAGCAGAGCCACACCGCCAAACTGAAATGCAAATTGCTGCAGTAAATGGTTAAAAACTTGATGTGAGTGTCCTGATTGAAATCCGATTCATTCATGGCGGCCCGCCACGGTAAAATTTCTGCCGCCACGATATCAGAAATAGGGCAGACGCACAACAGGGTTTCCGCTATGTCCACCGCACACCGCCGCTCCTTCAGCTGTTTATGAAAAGTCATAAAGTCGTAATTGCACGACTCTGCAGAGCCGTGTACTCTACTGAACTCAAGCGAACTGTCATCCGCTTTCTCTCCCCTTTAGGGTGAGCAACTGGAACAGTGACAGGACGTCATCACTCGCAAAGTCATGGCAACCAAATAAACAACAGGGCGAGAACTACTTGTCACTCAATCTTAGGCAAAGTGACAAACAGCGACGAAAGCCGCGACATGAAATCCGCACTCACGCGGGTCCCGTGAAATATGACAGCTACAGTTTATTAGAAAATAGCATTGTGGACACTGAATTTGATGAATTTACTGTTAATCAGACCCCAGATGAGACAAGAAGCTAACGTTAGCGAACGCTGCGGTGATGGTCCCTCTGCCTTTGACTCCCTGCTGCAGGAGACGCTGTATTCCTCCGACACGCTGTATTAAAGCAACACTAGAGAACTTTTCCCGCTTCGGTCCCCCTACAGGTTGGAAGCAGAATTGTCCATTACATTACATTATGCAAGTTTGCCAGATCGCGTAGCGCGAGCTGTAGTTCCAATGAGACAACCTGTAGGGGGACCGAAGCAGGAAACGTTCTGTAGTGTTGCTTTAATGTTACTGTTTTAAAACCATTTTCCAGGTCGGTGGGGTGCACACTGCTCAAAACCAACATGAAAAACGTAGCTAGTAATGTTCACTCAGCGTTTTGTTTTGTTGTTAAACTGTGTGTAAAATGAGAGGTGACGTTAAATCACCGGTTTCAGGTAACGGCACCCTACGGTACCGTCTATTCGCTGGATGGTTTCAAGGTAGCGGTTGGTAGCTAACATTAGCAGATAAGAAGCGGGGTTGTATCTGCTTGGCAGTTCAACAACCTTTGGGAAGCGTCGCTTTCTGTACCTTTAATGCAAAGGGATTAGATTAATATCAATCTTCTTATACTCAGCAAGAAACTAAAATGTTGAACTGTTCCTTTAACATCAGATTTTCGGACCATTCCACCACATTTATGCTATAGGCACATTAGTTAAAGCGCAACTATTATAAAGCATTTTCAGGATAACACTTTATTTTTCTCATACTGCCCATGGCTGCTGCACCTGTATTCACCCTCTGTATGAGATGCTCTGTAGGAGCGCCTGTCTCTTTAAGCTATAAGTATATAGCAGGACTTTGTACCGTGAAAAATCACCAATAAAGTACGGTGGCCGACAGGGGCAAACGCATTGTAACTTAATGAAACACACGCAAATAGACAAAACACAAGCAAATTAAGAAAACATCTTCATAAATTTGACAACACATGCGCAGCATTTAGCAAACGCGCTGCAAATACACACAACACAACCGAATACACAAACGCGCTGCAAATACACAAACGATGCAAAAAGAAAAGGACACAAACTCCGAAAACAGAAATAATGCAAAAAGAAAAGCACACAATCCCCGAAAACAAATGCAACAAAAAAAACGCAAACTACTGAATCTCAATAAATGATGTATTGTCTATCACTGTAAAACGAATAACAACCAGTAAAGCAAAAGCAGCCTGCGGTATTGTACTGAATCTGGGTTTGTTTACCAGTGAATTACAGCCCCATCTCTTCCCTTTCTTCTCTGTTTCACATCCCACCACTCAGCTTCCTGCTGTAGCTCTGCCCAGTATGGAAATGCATTACTGTTTCAGAAAATCGATTTGGGGATACTCCAGCCCAGAGAAAGTCATTTCTACCATTTATCATCAATGGAGCTAAGCATGAGAGGACAACAACGGAAACAAATCGCACAATGAAGGTTAACTACAGGTTTTAGATTACTGCAAATAAAAAAAGTGAGTACTTTGAGTTGATTGTTGCCATTATATTATTGCAGAAATTAAAATAAAATGTGTTTTTCTATGTGTTCCAAGGAAAAGTAAAATTACAACTGCTACTCTTTAGAGGTGCAACAATGAATCGATTAATCGATTAGTTGTCAACTATTAAATTAATCGCCAACTATTTTGATAATCGATTAATCGTTTGAGTCATTTTTTTATTAAAAAAAAATCCAGCTTGTTAAATGTGAATATCTTCGAGTTTCTTCTCTCCGTTGTGACAGTAAACTGAATATCTTTGAGTTGTGGACAAAACAGGACATTTGAGGACATCCTCTTAGGCTTTGGGGAAACACTGATCCACATTTTTCACCATGTTTTGACATTTTTATAGATCAAACAACTAATCGATTAATCGAGAAAATAATCGACAGATTAATCGACTATGAAAATAATCGTTAGTTGCAGCCCTACTACTCTTATCTCTTTACTGCATCCTATGCACACTATCCTATTTCACACAGCCCACCTCTTCATCCTTCAGTAACTTTCAGATAAGATAAGGTTAAGGTTGAAAACAATCTAATGAGATGGTAAAATGTAAAAGCGTGGTCAGTTGAATAACAAATATATGACAATATGGATTGAGAGACAGTAGTTTTAGGTTAAACAAATATGTCTTTAAAAGTAGCTTGAAACTGGCAACTTCATATGTCTCCCTGATGTCTACAGGCTAGTCTGGATCGACGTAAGTACATTCGCAGGATTTTGCCTCACCTTCTGCTCTCTGTGTGTTGCCGTTCTCAAACTGTTCGCTTCAGGAAACGACAACAAACTTCGAACTAGCAAGCTACACGCTGAAAATGGCAAGTTTTAAGGAAATTTTGGATCGTGCAACAAGGCAGACCTGCTTGGTTCTTTCGGGGAAAGATTGTAAAGATTTACAAGGAATATCTTTACTGCATTTCCTCTCTAACTGGGATGTTTTGGGACTGATTGGTGGGATTGCTATGGACCAGGGCTGTAGTACTTGAGTCCGGACTCGAGACGCTTTTCTCGGACTCGTCTTAGACTCGTTAGTATTTGGACTTGGACTTGGCTTGGACTCAGCCATTGGACTCGCCAAATATTCTAGTTGGTCTCGACCGATTCCAGCACTATATGCTTTTGTTCAAAATCCATCTAGAACAGGCATTGAGATTGGTCGCCTGGTATACACCTGGCTGCATCATATTCCTCAATCATCAGGCTTCAATCATTTTCATTTTGGCCACATACACAATGTCAGCAAGCACTTTGTACTATGAATTCTTCAGGACAAGTTGTCATGGTTGTATGTAGTTAAGTTCAAGAATGGGAACATTTCCATTTTATATTTTAAGTAAATAATATGGCTTAATTTGATCCTATAGTGTTTTATTGCACTTGCTTTTTGATTATTACAAATAATAAAGCAAAATCTTAATAGAAGCTATACTGTCTTTCACATCACATAAATTATAAACAGGTAAGTGGTCATGAAAAGGATTCTTTTTTTTCTGTCTCGGTATTGACTGTCTCTCATTTGGACTCGGTCTTGACTTGGACTGAACCTCACTGGACTCAGTCTTGACTCGGTCTCGACTAGTCCTGGTCTCGGACTTGTCTTGGACTCGACAAAGGTGGACTTGACTACAGCCCTGCTATGGACGAAGTACACACGGCGATACACCGGTAAGAGCAAATGAGGTTTAACCATGTATCCAGCTAATTTAAATAGCTCACGTTACTGTATTGTGTGAACAGTTAACTTCATTTAATATTGTATGTGGCGTTTTCTTTTGGTGGGGTGCAAATGTTCCACCAAAACAAGTTCCTTCCCGAGACTATTTTGCAGAGCCACCATCGCTGCGTCTGGAGCTTAGCGTCGGCCAATACGATTGTGTTTAAAGAAACAACCCAGAGTGTGTTTTTCCTATCTTAGAATGTATGTGTGGTTTAGCCAGACCTTACTCCACAGCGCTGTGACTAACAGCTAAATAACTCAATTAAAATGTGATCTATTATCTATTTATTTTTTTTCAACACTACATTCATACATTATTTAAAATGATCTACATACCTTGTTATATTTAAAGTGTTTGATATATTTCTTTATCTAAAAACAAGCGTTTCCAAAGGGAGCGCAGTGTAGATAGCTATGAAGACATGGGGACGGATAGGAGGACTCAACAGATTGGCAGATATTTACCGAAGGAACTTTGGAAGTATAGAAAGAGAGATTATTATAGAAATACACAGACCAGGGGAAGGGAGACAGAGAGAGCAGCAGAGATGAAAGCAGGAGACATAGCATCAGTCAGCATTTAACATTTTTGCTTTCTACCTTTTCTGTAGAGCTGGATGATATGGAGAACATTTAATACCTTAACATTGATATTGTGGCGTTATTCTAGGGTTGACTATTGGTGCTTTCACAAAACGTTTACACAATGAGATTGATGATAATCATCAGTAATGTGGATATAATGACTAAGTGGGTACAGGCAAATAATAGAACAGCTAGAACAGTCTGGTAAGTTCAGAAAATGACATCACTTTATTGTAATGCAGCTTTTAAAACACTTATTTCATACTTATTGTCATATATTACGATATCCAAAATCTAAGACGATATCTAATCGCATATCACAATATTGATATATTGCCCAGCCCTACTTTTCTGCCACTCACATTTATTTAGCGTCAAGCCTTGCCCCAGGTCTCACTTAACGCTCTCTCTCTCCCTCTCTCTCTCTCTCTCTCTCTCTCTCTCTCTCTCTCTCTCTCTCTCTCTCTCTCTCTCTCTCTCTCACACGCACGCACATTCTTTCTTGTAAACATCACACAAGCCAGCGACATAAACGAAAGTCTCTGTTTTGATTGAACTAAATGAAAGAACGCAGGCTTTTAAAAGGCACATTTGCATGCAGAATCACGAGCAATCCACAGTGTGGTGTAGCTAGGCCTTACTCCACAGTGCTGTGGAGATAGGTCTGGCAATGCCAGACTTATAACAGCCTAACTAGTTTGTTTGGCAAATGTACGCATGGTTAAGCTCCCCACCTCCAATAAAGTGCAGCACACAGAAAATTGAGCTTCTTCCTCACAATGGATGAGACGGCCCCAAACAAAGTTGGGTGTTAGGTGACATGTATAATTGGTTGCATGTAGTGAAATACCCAGCTGTCTTCAGCTTATCAGCATTGATGCTACTTATGAACACCTTCAGTTGTTTGTGTGTGTGCCTCATTAACACTTGATTTTAGATACATCTTAACCTGCACTGAAATGTGTGAATGCTGATCTGTATGTGTACATGTGTGTAGCCACCTATACTAAACATGCTTGTTTAGTTACTGTGTGTGTGTGTGTGTGTGTGTGTGTGTGTGTGTGTGTGTGTGTGTGTGTGTGTGTGTGTGTGTGTGTGTGTGTGTGTGAGAGAGAGACCGTCTGTGTGTCAGCAGAGTGGACCTTAGTCCCAGCCCATTAGAGCAGCTATCAGCCTCAACAGTAACAGATGGCACTGACCGCCCCATTCAGGCCATTTGTTACTGAGAGAAATAAACAGATAAATAAAAAAACATCACTACACTGATGCCTGTGAGATCAAAACAATGTTTAAAGGTGTTCAGAGGCTACTTTGAGATGTGTGTGATTGTGCATTTGTGTGTGTGGGCAGCAGGATAATGGATCCTGATGGAGCGTCCAAAGCTCAGAGCAGACATCCAAAATGTAGCCTGATGATTATAGTGAACTGAGCAGCAGAGTAGCTGTAATGGAGGCAGTCATATATGAGATTTATCTCTTTCTGTTTTAAAGTGATTAAAGTGTTTTTTTTTGTTGTTTTTTTTTAATTTTTCTTTTTTTTTTTACAATCTTCTGCCCTGTTTTGTCAGCATGTGGGAAACATGGCATACAACTGCTCTCTGCTGTGAGCGCCTAACAGCCTGTTGTCCCTCTCAACAACAGATTTTCCTTTAGTGGTGATGGCTTAGTGCTTTGGATCAAAAAGCAGCTAACACGGAAGCGTTGCTGAATACATTTTTTTGCAGGTACCATTCATACTTGTCCAGCAGTCTACACGGTCATACCTCTATTTGGAGATTCTCATCCCAAACAGATATTTTTACATTTTCATTGAACATAGTAAAACATAGTTCTATTTAGCAGGTTGAAGCCATGTTAACATTTACTGGGCATCTGCTGACAATAGACGGAGTGTGGAGATTGCGTACAAGTTAATGGACATTTACGTCGGAACCAAGTTCTCCCAAGGCTGCGCAACCTGACGCAAAGTCCGCAAATAATTCATATTTCCTGGGGCGTTATCAATAGGTGATTCATACATTTTTAACAGGGAGGGACAGATCCAGTCTGTTGCGTTTACCTGCGACTAGCAAACCGCCCCATGAACGACTCGATGGTTCTGTCATTTTTAGGTGCTACCGGCAGGTTAACATTTGTACTTATCCTATTTAATATTTCAACATTTAATCGATGAATCAGTTTTTGTACAGACATTTTTGACGTTTTCGGTGTGTCTCAACCAATATTGGATTTAGTGCCATGAAACATATATTCATGTTCACCTCAGGATAAATTGTAATAACTTTGGTGATCCTCCGACTTTTCATCTAGCAGCATCATCATGTCAAACTGAATGTATCCAAAACTTTGATGATGACCAAATATTTTTAGTGCCATCTAGCAAATTGGAGGGGTGGGGGTATTTCTTATGGGCACTAAGCAAAAGTGCATTAATCCAGATTTAAAAGGACCCTGCAATTCACTATATAAAATACTACAAAAGTAGATGACACCGAAAAAAACCTTCCCTTCACCTACGGCACAGTCTAGTATAGGAGAGGAACAAAGTGCATTGAAAGCTGCAGACAAGGTTAAACAAAGCTGTAGTGTTACAAAAAGTTGGGCTGTTTATTTTGGAGCGATGCTGACTCTAAAGGTTAATTACAACTCTAACCTTTCCAACGTCCTCTTCCACATCCCATTATGTCTCCCTCATCTTCCTCCCTCGCTCACTCCATTTCAACTTGCTGACTTTGAAGCCACACAGGAACAGCAGGAATTGAACCTGATACGACAGAAAAGCCCTCCTTTATTGAATAACTTCCTCTGATATTCAACTTCTATCACTTCACCACCAGCATCTCCTCTTCCCCTTCTGCTTCCTCCAGTCCAGTCATTTGCCATCCCCCCACTCCTTTGTCATTTATTAGTTTACCGCCTCTCCTCTCTCTCCTGGCCAGACTGACTCATTCTCCCAGGGAGCAATACCATCTGTGTATATGTGTGTAAGTACTTAAATTAGTCACAATAATCTTTATTACTCCAGCTCAGTGCAGCTCTAAAGTGCTGCAATTACTGCCCTCTTCAGTAGGAATCTAATGCTGTGTTCCAGACACAATTTTTAGTCTGTAAGTTACGACTTCAAGTCACGACTCACGACTTGGTAGCGATCCAGGCAAAGTCACGACAAACCCTTCTAGCTAACGTTAGCTAGCGGCTACCTACCGTTGACGTTAGCTAGCGCTAGCTGATACTAGTGATTTCTAGTCGGCAACATATTTTGGGCTTCATTTAATTAACATAACCTGTAGTAGTACACAATCGTTTGTGTATTGTTTTGATTACAATGTGCGGAATTACTTTACGTTGCCTAATTATGTCTATTTATTTCTATTTCTTACTGTTAATCACCGGCGTCTGTACAGCATCAACAGGGGTCGACATTGTTGTTTATGTGTGTGACGTCAAAACTGTAACTGGGAGTACAATGATCTGGTACGAGTTCACTGGTAGTAAGTTACAGGTTTGACTGCCGTTCCAGGGCACTTTCACGGGTAGAAGCTTGTGAAAACACGAGGTACGGGTTGCCTGGAACGCAATCTCACCAGTCAGACAGACCTCATCAGTCTCACCATGTACATTATTATTTTTCTTTGTAACAGACAATGTTGGCAGCTTTGTGTGAAAAACATCTTTTTTTAAATGGAGAACAACTAACTGATAGAAGTCACATTATTCAAAGATTTTGGAGGTCAGCAACGAATGTGAATCCATAAGAAAATGTAACAATTTATTTGCTGCTGAGCATATATATACAGTATGAATATGAATATGTTCTATATTGTCTTGTCTTTTGTTACTAGTAGGAATGCAGAAGTTAGTATTTCTTAGGAGATAGTAACTGTGGTCACCACAAACAATGTGTATTCCATACTTGATTCATTAGTATGCCTCTTTTTTCACTAACAGAGTCCAGCTCGAAAAGGTGAACAAACCCTTTTCATCTGCCATCACGCCGAAAGTTGGGGCCCCACAGGGTTGTATAAGTTCAGTTATGCTTTTCACTTTTTATACTGACAATTGTTATACAGATGCACCAAATAAATACATTCTACTACAATACTGTGATGATACAGTTTTAATATCTTTGTTAAGAAACTCGAGCAACCCTGAGCTGCACCATTCATGCATGGTGTAAACAAAGTGGTGGAGTGGAGCGATAATAATGCTCTTGAGATTAATACAAAGAAAACAAAAGAAATAGTATTTGGTTCACCGTCTGACTCTCATATAGTTCCTATTGTTATCATTAATAATAAAAAAAAAAAATCAAGCAGGTGCTTTCATATAAATATTTGGATGTTGTGATAAAATATCTTCTATCCTGGAAAGACCACATTAAATCTGTCTGCAAAAAGACAATACAGAGAGTTTTTCCTCCGCCGCCTTAGGTCTGGCATACGTGGCATACGCACAAAAGAAGACGTACGCCACTCTCTATGCAAAAATTGGGATTTATAAAAAGCAAACTTGACGGGAAAATGTGCGGTCCTCCACGGACACTCTGACCCCGGCGTAGGCACAGAAACGGGTGAAATGAGAAACGGCGACACTGAGGGCAGATGGATAAAAGATGTGAAACTGTGTGAAACTGAGACCATTGTGTAAAGTGAATCGAAATATTGCCTCTCATTAATTATATGAAGAATTCACAAAGCCGTTCTTAAAATTAATAGCCTTCACAAACACCTGTTTGATCGATATGCGGTGAACCCCCCCCCCCCCCCCCAAAAAAAGTAGAATTTATTTTCTTAAATAATACGGTAAACAGGACAAATAATGTTTACACTGAGGCTATTTTCGATGCCTCCGTCTGACGGAGCACGTCGTTTTAATATGGTCATATACAGTATCATAGTGTTTTTACAGTGTTTATTTTTATGGCTTTAGTTCTCTATTTTATTTTTGTTTTAAATGTTAGTTTTTATTATAGGCCTGAAGCATGTTTTAACCATTGTGTAAGGTGCAATAGGCACCGTCAGACACCGCCTACCAAGAGCCTGGGTCTGTCCGAGGTTTCTCCCTAAAAGGAAGATCTTCCTCACCACTGTTGCATTAAATGCTTGCTCTTGGGGGAATTACTGGAATTGTTGGGTCTTTGTAAATTATAGAGTGTGGTCTAGACCTACTCTATCTGTAAAGTGTCTTAAGATAACTCTTGTTATGATTTGATACTATAAATAAAATTGAATTGAATAGAAATAAAGATGTACTAATTACGTTCCTTGCGCAGAACTATTTGGCAATTAGATTAATTCTGACACCTTTAGCTTTTTAGATACAATCAAATTGATGGGTATAAAAAGGCATGTCATGCGTAATGACGCACATCGATGATTTTGCACGGTTGGAAGATGTGGCAGACAGCAAGAAGACTTGCTGGCCGACGTGGACGAATGAGAGGGTTCCGGCTCCCTCGAGCTGTTCTGTTTTATATCTGTGCTGTTTTGGGCCGAGCATTACAGAGGACCACTCGGAGAAACCACGCCATGCCTGTCCCACTTCAAGAGTGGTCAGCTCCGGTGTTCTGTGGCAAAATCACTTTCTTGGGCTTTAATATCTGACCATATATTTTTAATTTCGGCCACGGTCCGACCTTCTGAGGCTGTGACATTAACTGCATCTGCAACATGTTGTCACTCTACAGATTTTTTCGCCATTAGTAATGCCCACACTGTGCCATCCAAATCCCATTTTTTCCTCTTTTCCACCTCTCCAACAACAACTACATCTTCACATTGAGTTAAATTCATTTGCTTTGTTTTCCACTCTGCTCATTATGTCAGTATGAATGAAAATTCATGGAGGGCATTTCACTGAGTATTTATGGGCAGTTATGGGCGTGACATGAAACCGCCAAAGCTGCGCCACATTAAAAGTAGATTTATAAAAGGGAAACCATGCATAGCGCACGGTTTTATAAATCTGAATATTTATGTGCGCACGCACATCCTATGTTTACGCCACTTTTGACGCAAATCCGCCACACAGTTTTATAAACGAGGCCTCTGGTGCGAGTTGGCAAATTCTTTTGTTTTTTACTTGTGTGATTATAAGTGTTCTTTAGAGTTTGAGAAACTTTATGAATCAGCCTACCATAACATACTACCACTGGCCAAAAACATAACAAACCATTTCCTAAACAGTGAATATTCTTGTTACCATCAAATCGGAAGTACAGGGTTCCATGTTTTAATATGGTTAGACTGAAGAAAGCACTCTTTTGTGCACCAGTCACTTAATCGGTCAATTAATCAGTCAGGTTGTATAACAGAATACAAACTTGGCAGTGGATTATAGACAGAGGTGTATGCGGTGCTGTTTGCTGAGATATATAGTGGTTATATTAGTTATATTTGGTTTATTTGTGGCTCAGGTAGCATGCTAGTTTGCTTGAAATGTAACAGCTTAGCATGCTGGTTAGGTTCACATGTTGTTAGCATACTGGTTAGCTTAACATGCTAGTTAACCTAACATTTTTTTTTTAGCTAATGAATGAATCATAACCATGAAATGTTGTAACTGCTGGCTATTTTTTAATGCCAAATAACATAGTTTCACACATCCCAAATGTGTTGACATTACAGTGTCTGAACTGCTAAGCCAACCAGCTTCTACTGCTTCCTTTCCAAGCTCTATATGAACTAGGAAAATGACAATGAATTTGATGACAACCATATCCTTAATTGTCCTTTCACTGACACTCTGTCTCCTCGCTCTGTCTCCTCTACTCCTTTATCTGGTCTTATATTGCCTCCAGTGCACAATGGTGTGTGTATGAAATATTCAGCAAGTCCTTTTTAAAACTCTCCCAGAGCTGTAAGTCGAGGAAAATCCACTCGCTTTGTCCAAATGCATAGATCCCCTTGTCCTCAGGCTGTCAGGACGTCCGTGTGTAAATGATAGAAAAGAGTTATTAAATATTCTGACAGCAACATATTGTTTGTTGTTTTGAGTATGTGCCGTCTTATTTCAGTTCTACAGGATTTTTTTGGCAGCCTAAAATTGGTCAGACTGTGGACAAATACATTTTTGTTCATTTATTGTTGATCCAATATTGTTGAAAATAGACCAAAATTAAGAATGAGTGCAAACAGCTGCATTTTGAACTTTGTCATTTCTCATCTATTGTAATATGGACCAATAATATCAGTAAATTTCATAACAGTAAATTGCATAAGACATGTGATTACTGGTTAGCATCTCATTTGAACCGTACAAGTTAGATTGATGTATTGAGTAAATAAGTAAAAAAAAAGAAGAAAAAAGAGGAAATAAAGAACATACACTTTTGCTGGGATGAATATAGTCTTCTAAAAGCCATGGACAGAAATTCTCCCTCCTCTGCTCCTCTCAATGTCATCCGAAAGGACTGGGCCCGGTAATTTGCTTATATTGTGCGTGCCCATTACATTTGATAGACATCCAGCTGCATACAAATGCAGGGTTATGTCAATATATTGATTTAATATCTCTAAATATTGACTTAGCATCTCAATATATTGACTTAGTATCTCAATATATTTACTTAATATCTCAAAATATTGATTTTGTATCTCAACATAATGAGAGATGACCTCAAAATATTGACTTAGTACCTTCAAATAATGAGAAAGTACCTCAAAGTACTGACTTAGTCTATCAACATAGGAAATTATCTTTAATATATTGACTTAGTATCACAAAATATGGACTTACTATCTCAAAATATTGACTTACTATCTCAAACTATTGACTTAATATCTCAAATATTAACTTAGTATCTCAAAATATTGTTTAGCAACTTTGAAATATGCACTTACTATCTTCAAATGTTGACTAAGTATCTCAAAATATTGAGAAACTTTAAAATATTGAATTAGTATCTGAAAATATTGACTTAGTGTCTTGAAATATTGACTTACTTTCTCAAAATATTGACTTACGATCTCAAAATATTGACTTAGTTTCTCAAAATAATGAGAAAGTACCTCAAAATATTGATTTAGTGCCGCAAAATAATTAACAACTTTGAAGTATTGACTTAACATCTCCAAATATTGACTTGGTATCTCTGAATATTGCTTAGTATGTCAAAAGATTGACTTAATATCTCAAAATATTGACTTAGTATCTCAAAAGAATGAGAAATGACTTCAAATATTGACTCAGTATCTAAAAATAAGAAAATACCTCAAAATATTGACTTAGTATCTTAAAATAATGAGAAATTATCTCAAAATATTGACTTAGTATCTCAAAATATTGACTTAGTATCTCAGAATATTGACTAAGAATCTCAAAGTAATGAGAAACTTTAATGGCCTGACAAGCCAGACCCACATCAAGATGTTGGGTCTGGGAACTCACCATTGGCAGGGCTCAATCCGAGGGGCGGTATAAACGGTTGTCTTTCAAATTCCCTCTGCACGCAGTAGGATAGCGCTACATCCAACCAGAGCAACGCTAGTTGATAGATTAAACTTTTGCCGTATCCGGTCGGCAAAACTCCGAACACATCTTCCTTTTTTAAGAATTACTTCAGTGCCGTTCTTTGTTCTTTTCTCAAAGAAAAGCTTTACTCTAGAGGCTTCCAGAGTCACGGCCAAAAGCCGATTCGAAAGACCGCTGTTCGCCAGCAGCAGCAGCCATCGTCTTTATTTTCAAGTAGCAGGGAATTCACACGGAACTGCCATTATTTTAAGCCCGCCCACCGACTCTATACACGATGTGATTGGCCCGCCTAGAGTTTGGCTTTTGCAGCTCGCAAGCCAACGGAGAGTTGCTAGACCCCCTGGCTGCAAATGACATTTGCTGCCGATAAGGTGCATCTAGATTTCTAGGCTAAAACTTTAAGATATATAATACTCAAAATATTGACTTAATATCTCCATATATTGACTAAATATCTCAAAGTATTGACTTGGTATCTCAATTTTATTGACTTAGTATATCAGAATAATGACTAAGAATCTCAAAGTAATGAGGAACTTTAAAATACTGGATAACACTTTATAATAACCATCACTAATAAATGGTAAATTGATAGTTATTTAAACTTTATTTAATAGTTATTTTACTGTTAACAAAAATTGAAATGATTTAAATAATGTTTACTAATTATTAGTCATGTTATAGCCTAATTTATGCTATGTTATCAATAGATTAGTGTAATATAAAATAGTAAGTTTATACATTTAGATAGTTAATACTTTTGTTTTTAGATAGTTAATACAATTGTTTTGCAAACCATCTATAAACAGTATTTGGATGGCTATTGTAAAGTTGCAACTAATGCTTATAATAAGTAAATGATTGATAAATGGTTTATAAAGCATCAAGTAACATTCATTTGGCCCCAATAAATCTTTTTTGGCAAGCTATAAAATAGATGACTATTTGATTATTTGTACACTTATAACTATCCTAATAATGTTTATAGATGCTTTACAAAACATTTATAAACCATTAACAAGGTATTATTTTTATCAGATGCAACTTTATAATAGCTATCCAAATAATGTTTATTGACGGTTTATAAACAATTTCTTAATCATTAACAAAATCTTAATATAATATATAAAAATGTTATAACGTGAGAAAAAACAAGCTGTTATATCTGATATATATATATGTCCTACCTGACAAAATGAGCTGCCATACCTTTACTACATTTATAGAGGAACTAGTCCATTCTGATAGATATTCCCTACCTGACCGAATGAGCTACCATACTTTCAATCACATTAATTGAGTAAGTAGTCTATTTTGATAGATATTTCCTACCTGGCAACATGAGCTACCCTTCTTTTACCTACATTTTTTTTTACAACCCACCTAGATGAGACTTGGACCCTCCCAAAAGGGATGGAAATAATAGTTTGGGGGTACTGAAAAAAATGTAACAAAATGTAATGATAGCCTATCCAAAATTGTATGTATTTAAATGTATTTTAAATAAATTTTGCATATAGATTAGTGGTTCTGTGTAAGCCTATATAAAATGGAGAGTGACGTCACCAGTCGAAATAGCTGTACTCCCCGAAGCTCACGGTATAATTCGAACACTGGTTCCTACCTGGCAGAATGAGTTACCACACTTTTCTGACAGAGTGAGCTATCATACTTTTAAATACATTCATAGGGTAAGAATTCCATTCTTATAGATATTTCTTACCTGAAAGAATGAGCTACCATACTTTTAACTATATTTATGAATGAAGTAGGCCATTCATATAGATATTTCCTACCTGACAGAATGAGCTGCCATACTTTTAACTAAATTTATAGAGGAAGTAGTCCATTCTGATAAATATTTCGTACCTGACAGAATGAGCTACCCTACATTTAACTACATTTATGGATGAAGTATGGCATTCTGATAAAATGTACCTACCTGACTGAATGAGCTAACCTACATTTATAGAGGGTAGTCCACTCTGATAGACATTTCCCACTTGTCAGAATGAGCTTCTTTTAACAAGATTCATAGGAGAAGGTAGGCCATTCTGATAGATATTTCCAATCCGCCAAAATGACTTAACCTAATTTTAACTACATTCATATGGAGGAAGATGTCAATTCTGATATATATCTTGTTTTAGATCTACAGTATCTATCAGAATGGACTACACACTCCAAAATGTGGATACAAGCAGGGTAGCTCATTCTGTCAGGTAGGTTATACATATCAGAATGGACTACTTTCTCTTTAAATGTAGTTAAAAGTAGGGTAGCTAATTCTGTCAGGTGTAAAATATCTATCATAATGGACTACTTCCTCTATATATGTAGTTAACAATAGGGTAGCTCATTCTGTAAGGTAGATAAAATATATCAGAATGTACTACTTCCTCTATAAATATGGTTAAAAGTAGAGTAGCTCATTCTGACAAGTAGGGAATATCTATCAGAATGGACAGCTTCCTCTATAAATGTGGTTAAAAGCAGGGTAGCTCATACTGTCAGGTAGGTAATATCAATCAGAATGGACTACTTCCAAAATTGTGGTCTTTTCTCCACTCTGCTCTGAAACAGTGGTGCACCGGTGCTCGTGCACGTCTGTGCGTGGGTTGGAGCCCCGAGGGCAGGGGAGGGGTTAGACAGAGCCCCGACGAGATGCTACTTCCAGATCTTGCTAGCTTTTCAACATCTCAAACCCTGCCTTTAAGATTGATAACTGACTAGCTTTCAATGAGCTTGTTGCATCACTTTGTCATGGCGCCTATACTGTATAACATCAAAAAGATCAGGGTTCATCTGACTGTGTACAAACACTGGTTATCTTTCACCTCTGTTTACTATCCTTCTGACGATTGAAACACCCTTCTGGCAGGGCGGCCACCATACACAGTGAAACCTCTGCAAATTGCCCAAAATGCAGCAGCAAGTCTGGTCTTCAACCAGCCAAAACCAGCTCATGTCACCCAAACTGCTAAAATTATTTTGGTGTTTTTGGCAGTTAGCAAACAATTTCATAACCGGATTTATCAAACCCTCTTAACTGGTTAGCATGGCTGTCTTGGTCTGCCAACTGCAAAGTGTCTTTAGTTGTTTTAATTGCTTTCAAGAGTAGTAATACCTTGAGTATTGAAGTGTTAACACACCACACTGCAGCTGTTCGCTTTCCCCAGAAATCCTTCATTTCCAGGCTGTTGTCTTGAGTTAAAGACAGAGCACAGAGGACACTCTCCTTCTCTGTTCTCTGGCCCTGGAGACACACTGTTCTCCATGCTGCTGTGGATCTGTCACTGAATGTCTTGATTGGTTATTATACACTCTAAGCAGCTCAGTTGCCTGCTTCAAAAGCTCAAAATGCATGATGTGTGTTGTGTTTCTCTGCTTCTGTCATGTGAAAGTTCCTTGAACAAGCAATGGTTATGTCAGCCTGCGGTTATTTGTGTGTGTGTGTGTGTGTGTGTGTGTGTGTGTGTGTGTGTGTGTGTGTGTGTGTGTGTGTGTTTTCTTCTTTGTGGTTTTTTAAATCATTGACACAGTGAGCTTCATTGGGATGGGGGTGGAGTTTGGTAGGCAGGGGTTGTTGTAGCACCCAGCATCCATGGTATGCTATACATTTCTTAAATAGCCTGTGAATAGTCAATGCATTCTCATGAACGGGTCCGTATGATATTGTACGAAAATGTATGCACACCAAAACGTATGATATCTAAATAAGGAGACCGCTGGCTGGTCACGTGACGCCGGGTGGTCACGTGACGCCGGCTGGCTACGAGCTCCATGACCTGGGCTACAGACCTCCTTTGTATCAGCGGTAGTTGGTGGCTCAGTTTAACAGTTGCTAGTTGTTTAATCCGCTAGAGAGCTTTGTGACCCGGGCTACAGACCTCCGTCGTATCAGTGGAAGTTGGGGGTTCAGTTACCCGAAAATAGGTGACTTTAAGCTGAGTACAAAGCATCGCGAGCTGGCGGTCGTTTTGGCGGACATTACGGTTAAATTTTGTCCACAAAATATGAGGTTTTGCAGCGACGAAAGTTAAGATTAGGTACCAAAACGACTAGTTAAGATTAGGAAAAAGAGCGTGGTTTGGATTAATACACTCCTAAGGAACACGCATTTCCTGGGTTAAAGGCTTTAGTTTTCCCCGGGAAGCGAACTCCGCTCTCTGGCTTGAAAGTCCTGTATGTTTATGCATCCCATCCACCCCGACCACCTCCATACACGGCCAGCCGCGTTCTTATACAGCGGCCGTCAGTGTAGTGAATACAGAAAAAAAAACGTGGAATGCTTAGGAATTACAGTGCTTAAACTTTCGTAGCTTTTTGAAAGAATGGTTCATGAGAACAGGCTGGAATAGTATTCAAACAGCAGAAGACCAGGCTTGGAGAGGAGAAGACTGAGTGCAAGTTTGAATCTGTGTGACACTTAATTTGCTTCCAGGAGTTTACGTGTGAACACTTGCGTGTTGATGTGTGGGTATGTAGGCTATTCTATATGTGTGTATATGGCTATTCTATATGTGTGTATATTTAGCGCCGTGGTAGTAAAATTTGAGTGTTTCGATCACAAGTGGACAGCTTTAAGTTTAGGTGTGAATGCACCCAGGACAAATATTGAGATCCGATCACTCAGACCACATTCTGAGGTGGTTTAGGCCACATGTGGCCACATTCTTATATCGTATCGTCTCTACGCGTATGTGTCCTGGGCCACAACAAAAACCGCCTACTCAACTGTGAGTGGAACTATGTACCCATTGTTACTTATGATTTCTCATGTCACAGTAACCACTGAGAGTGAATTGTGTGTTTTGGATGTTATCATCATAATGTCGGTGATGTGTCAGTGTTTTTGTTCCAGTGCTGCCTGCTCTTATATTCCCGTCTGTCTGGAGCTCTGTGCAGTGCGGTTGCCTGGAAAATTATTCATATTCAATGTTATTTTTAGATTTTATTAACTGTCCCCAAATTCACCAATATGTAGGATATTACAGACATTCCTGTTCTTACGTCACAACTTCTCCTTTTGCTATTTAGTAGTCTCGCACTGCCAGACCTATTTCCAAAGCGTTGTGTCAGCACTGGAGTAAGCCAGCAAGCCTGATTGGTCAAAGCAGCGTCTGTGAAACGGTTTCATTTTGTATAAATTCTTAACATGACTCCTATAAGAGAACATAAAAGTAAAATAAAGCAGATATAATATAGAAACTAAACTTCAAACCACAGAGACTAGAAAACCTACTGAGAGCTGAACATGCAGAGACTTTTAAAATGTCTCTCTCCCGCACAAGTACCGCCGGCGTCAATACACTTCCTAATGTTGGCACACAGACAGACTGTAGGCAACGCTTTTACATTAGTCATCGCACATTTCTGATGTGTGATTAATGTGAAAGTAACAACTGACATTTATACACACACTCACACACAGCCAGCTGAAATGCAAATGGGATGACGTACATGTTTATTTTATTTATAATTTATTTGCATGTATATGCATATATGCATATGGAGCGGGGAAGTGAGATCCGATCACAAGTGATCACTCACAACACGTGGATTCTACTGCCAGGTGTAAACCCACGTACTTAGAGCAGTCCACTTGTGATCAGATCACTCAAATCTGATTTTAATAACCGGTGAAAATGTGTGTCAGCAATGATAATGCACTGGCAACATGTCCAGGGTGTATCCCGCCTCTCGCCCAATGTCAGCTAGGATCGGCTCCAGTCCCCTGCAAAGGATACATACTGTATAATGGATCTCACATGGGGCTTCAATCAATGCCAGCAATGTAATTTGTGATCCAGTGTACTCTCCATACTCAGCAGACACCCATCACAGGTAACTAGCTCACCTGGAATAATGGATGTTGATAGGAAAATGTTGTAAGCACCAGTAATGGGAATTTGATTGAATGCTTGCCTCAGGCTTGGTGGATGGGATAAGCTACAAATACATTCTCCCCTGTGTTGTTGTTGCCCAGCGTCTTAGCCTTGTGTCTCCAGCACTGTGTGAACAGTCATTAGCTGTTTAGCCCCGGGGCGGTCTCAGGAGGAGGATAATAAAACATGAGAACTGTTGAAGAAGTTCGGAATAAAACAAAACAAAGTATGTGTCCTTTGAGACTGGCAGGTGAGATGAGGGAAGATATTGAGAATGGAAGTTTGTTGGCCTACTTTCTACCTGTCATTAACATGCATACAATGGACTCTGTCAAAATCTGATTGGATGTATTACAATTTTGGGTAACACTTTATTTGAAGGGGTGTTCATAAGACTGACATGACACTGTCATTATTATGACATGACATCTGTCATGAACATGAAGGAGTCATTTTGAGTATTCATGACTGTTGTCATCAAGTGTCAACCAGTAAATTATAGCCTAAATCGTTCCACTTTACTTGAGGTCAAGGATATTATTCATGACACCGTCATATAAGCATTTGACGATGAAATCAAACGTCATGACAGGTCCAAATGGTTTCACTTTACTTGAGGTCAAGGAAAAATAGTCATGACAATAATAATGCTCTCGTGACAGCCAATGTAAAAAACAACCTCTTAATGACAGTTTAATGTAATGTTAACACATAAAGCTAACTAGTTTATTAAAGTTTGATAATTGGGCCTGTCATGACATATATAACAGGTTATGTTGTCTAGGTTAATGTCAAGTTGTCATTACAAAGACATCGATAGGTTGTATTGTCTAGTTTAATGTCAAATTGTCATAACACAGATTGTTGTCTTCGTTAAAGTCAAGTTGTCATGAGAAAGACATCTCTGACAATGCTAACTTTGCATTAAAAGTGTCATAATTTACCGAATGACACTTAATGACAACAGTCATGAACACTCAAAATGACTCCTTCATGTTCATGACAGGTATCATGTCATAATAATGACGGTGTCATGTCAGT
The DNA here is from genome assembly GCF_008315115.2 of Sander lucioperca. Classification (NCBI taxonomy): domain Eukaryota; kingdom Metazoa; phylum Chordata; class Actinopteri; order Perciformes; family Percidae; genus Sander; species Sander lucioperca. The sequence goes on from NC_050175.1 coordinate 35,557,733, forward strand.
CTTATGCACACCCCTTCAAATAGTGTTACCCATTTTTGCCCTTAAGATAAAATTGTGTAAGAAAATGTTTGTAAAACTGTTTACAACAATTTTCTTTTTAGTTAACGCTTTATTTTACAGGTCCATAATTTACTATGGAATTTCGAATTTACTTTTTCAGTAAATTATGGACCCATAAAAAAGTGTGACCATCTTGTTTATGCACATTTTCTATCTATTTAAGACAACTCATGTTTCATGCAGCTGTTCGCATTAGCATGTAATTAGACCACACGCTAAAGAGCCAAAGTGAAGCTCAAGTGGCCACTCGATACACTCAAAGACTGTAAAAATAGTGGACATAGCATCTGTGACGTCACCCATTGGTTTGTGGACTGACATTTTGAAGCCTTGAGTTTGGCGATACGGGCATTGCCATCTTGGTTTTTTGCAACCAGATGTGGCGACTTTTAAAGTGCCCATATTATGAAAAAAACACGCATACAAACTTGGAAAAAAAAACATCCATGCTGTTTTGAGTGAGATATGGGTTTCTGAATGTAACCTGCCTCAGTCTCCGAATGAGCTGTTCAAAATCGGGAGGGTTTTCTACGTCACTAGCCGAAACGAGGGGGCTAAACCTTGAATGGCAAAACACTGCTACAACACTAGGGTGACCAGACGTCCCCGGTTTCCGGGGACAGTCCCCGGTTTCGGTGACCTGTCCCCGGCTGGAGCTGTCCCCGGAAATGTCCCCGGTTTTCATTGTGACTGACAGACCCGAAATTGGAATGAAAGAAAGAAAACATTGACAAAATGTAAAGTCGCGCACCTACACGCGCAGGCTCAAGACAGCCAGAGCAAGCGCTGCTCAGGGCTCAACTTCGGTAAAGTTAGAAAGATATTCATAGATTCGAACTTCAGGGATCAATTACTCTGCAGCGAAATGTTATTAAATCACAAACAACGCATCTTTCCTACCATAGTAAGGTAAACAACGAGCTACAAACTAATTTTCATCAAAACGAGCCATCCTCCAACCTGGAGAAATAACATTGGTCTCTACGAGCAGCCGGCGGTGTGACAGTAGTAAGACGAGTGCTTAGGGACGGTCTACAAACGACAACACCGACAAGAGATAGCTTACAACAAAAATATTTATTAATTTAATGATTAAATAAGGTAGTGTCTCCAAACTTACCTCAATTATAACTTGTCTCCTGCTAGTTGTACTACAGCACTTAATTTTCAAAAATAGGCATATGCCTAATTTTGGGGAATATTTTTTGCCAAAAAAATGTAATATCTCAAAATTACAGAGTCATGTCTCCAAAACTACTCCACACATAGAAGCCCCCTTGCTGGTTGTACTACAGCACTTACCTTTCAAAAAATAAGCATCTTCATAATTTTGGGCAATATTTTTTTGCCAAAAACATTTAATATATATATATTATATATATATATACATATAATATACTTGTACTACATCACTTACTTTTCAAAAATAGGTATATGCCTAATTTGGGGGAGTATTATATATCATTTTTTTTTTTTATATATGTCATAATTACAAAGAGGCATGTCTCCAAAACTACTCCACACATAGAACACCTCTTAGTTGTTGTCTGAATTTCTTTTCAAAGTGCACCAGATTCTTACAGGGGAGCATGCCCATGGACCCCCACAGGGGGGCTTGTGCCGCAGTGCAGCTCTAGGTCTAGTGACGCCCCTGGGGCAGTGTCCCCGTTTTAAGTTTACAAAGATAAAAACATTACCTGTTTTGGAGGTATTTACGCTTTTGAGCTGAAAATGTCCCCGGATTTTGTCTCAGAAATCTGGTCACCTTATACAACACACACAAGTTAACCATAATCTACAAAAGAACTACTTACATGTCCCTGTTCTGCAGGTATTCCACGCAAAGTTGGAAGTGCGCCCTCATTTAGAAGAAGTCTCCCAGCTAATCCTTACTTGTACTGACTGCAGTTAGCGAAACAGCTAGCTAGCAGTTGTGTGCCTTACCTAGCTACTGCGCATGTGCGACTGCCAACAAAGTTACAGCAGTGCAATGTCTCACTCTGTAGCTAAAACAGAGGCCTGAGCACAGGGTGAAAAGAGGAGCTGCAGCAATGTGCAGTACAACAAAAATATGGTGTTTTTTGAAAATTAAACCATGTAAACCTATTCTGGTACAACCTCAAAATACAATTATGAACCTGAAAATGAGCATAATATGCCTGTGACGGGCACATGGCTGCCGTCACGGTAGCGATACGCTACCTATTTTATCTCTCAAAGACTGAATGTAAATGTTGCCTCTATATGTTTGTTTAGCGTGTCTATATGTTCTGTTAATTACCATACACTGTTTTCAAATCATCTGTTAACCTATTCATTCATCTAATTCCCCATAGTAATCCCGTAGCTTTCTTGCACACATATTTAACATCTAATACTGCGGTGATTTAAATGCTATAGCTACATCCATCAATACATAATTTTCTATTGTTTAAAACCATACAGTTTATTTCACAAACATGTCCAGTTATAATAATCACGCAACACTTATGTCTTTGATATTTAGTGTCTGTTTATTGAGTTTAAAAGCTAATAGAGGGTAACAGGACCTTTGTCTTGTGGCTTGGTGAAATGTTTCTGTGAGTCATGTAAATAATCTTCGGTAGATTTCTAGTCTAATAGATGTATTAATTTTGTCTGTTTTGAGCCTTTACTGTCTATTCACCTGAGCCACCCCTGCATTGTATTGAATTGTTGGTATGTTCCAATTTGAGGGGCGGGGCTTCAGTCTATATAGAGTAGCAGTAGTATTTGCTCGGGAGGGCGCTGTTGGAACACCTGGGGGAGTAGTTCGTAAGTCTGTTGGATATCCTCAGAGTGGTGACTTGATTTAAGGTCAATTAGTGAACAGTTGTTAATATTATGTGATTGTTTTGACTCCCAAGTCAATTTGCTTTCCATAATTGTGTTAATTTTTGTGTCACTATTTTGCCTCCGTGGCCTTATTTGGGAAAAACAATAAAAATCCCATCTTGTCAACTCCATCTCCGACTCATCCCGAGTGTTTACACCTGCTCACGACTACTCTTCGACATCTACCCTTAACAATGCCCCATGCCTCGTTTTTTTTTAACTGGTCCCTATACGCCAACAAAGTCATATCATAAATTATAGGGAACCCAGCAACAGCGATGATGAGCTTTTCCTCCATTTTCTCAGAACTAATGTTTTGGTAGGAACGAAAGTTTACATCGTATGTTCTCTGGAATCAGCCAGCGCGAAGGATGTCTATTTTCCGATTGGTCGCTGGTCGTTTGCCGCTGAACCGCGTCATAGCTCATTACCATAAAGTTGACCAAACTTCAACTTTCTGCTTGGCGCTCTGGACGCTCAACACGCCCAAAACGCAATGCCGACGGATTTGCCGCTTCTTGCAGCTGAGAGAAGCCGGCTTCCATTGAAAATGAATGACTTCCTGTAACTTTGAAGCTCAAGTCGGCGGTGGTGTGTACTGTACGATTGATGTTAGGCGATCTAAGGCAATCCAGTTTGCCATGAAAACTTTTTTAGGTGATATGTCTATATTGTGTTTACAGCTTGTTCCGCTGTGTGTGTGTGTGTGTGTGTGTGTGTGTGTTCTTGTTTAACTATATTCGTGGGGTCCATAAACCGGGAGTCCAGTGTACTTGTGGGGTCCGGACAGCTTTGTGGGGCCAAAATGCTGGACCCCACAACTTTAAAGGGCTGTTTGAGGGTTAAGACTTGGTTTTAGGATTAGGGTTAGAATTAAGTTGTGGTGAGGGTAAGGGTTAAGGTTAGGCATTTAGTTGTGATGGTTAAGGTTAGGGTAAGGGGCTAGGGAATGCATTATATCAATGATGGGTCCCCACAAAGATAGTGAGACGCAGTGTGTGTGTGTGTGTGTGTGTGTGTGTGTGTGTGTGTGTGTGATATGAGTGTAAAGCAGTCAGTGCCAGTAAGTGGATATTGCTCTGCAGCCAATAACCTCTTTAATACATAATGCTGTAGAAGTAGCTTTCCTCCTCTCTCATCATCCATCATCTGCACGCACACACATACTAAATTATTCACCACAGATGCCCTTATGATCCTAAAACAGAACCCTTGTCACAGAGACTAGAATTACTGACAAAGACACAGCATGGAGGGCAAAAAGTGGAGTCTTGGGCCTGGCGTGTAGAGCGGACATTTATATGGCTGATGAGCTCTATCAGGGCTGGAAGTAGGACAAGACTGAACAGCAGCACCTGCAATGTCAGTACAAAGTATCAAGCAATATCTTCACACTTACTGCCTCAGTTTATGCCTTTCAGTGTGTTACGCTGGTACATTTTCTGTAGGTTTATCTGTTTGTCTTTCTGTAGATATATTACAGCTATCCATTAAATTGTATGTCATGGTCAAACTTATCTCTGTTTATATGCAACTACCTATTAAGCAGATGTGGCCACACTCCCACCTCTCAATCAGGACAGAGGTTTAGTAATGCTAACCATGGCCCTGTGTACATTAAAATAGATCTAAACTTGTTTTTGGGTGTGGTCCGTGTTTTCATCTTAAACATTGACCCTCTCACTGTGTGTTTTCCACTTTATCAAAGTTAATTGGGACATTTGGTCATCTAAGAAAGTCTTGTTCGGCATTATGCCAACCAAGCTAGCTAAGTTGGAAATCTGCAACTTTCCCTCTTTAACGTTTAGCTTAGCACAGCGCCATTGCAACCATAACCAACACTGCCTTCATCCTCCCAAAATCCATTCTCTCATTAAAAGTCGTAACATCTGGTTGCAAAAAAAAACAAGATGGCGCCACCCGTATCACAAAACTCGAGACTTCAAAACGGCAGTCCACCAACCAATGGACATTCACATTGACACAATCAGTAATTTCCATTAACGACCAAGAAACCGACACTGCCATCCATGAAGCTATGCCACTAGCATGGCTAAAAATCTAATTAGACAGAAAGTCTTGCTTCCATCCTCCATTACTACCTTTTGTTTTTACTTTCATACTAGTTTGGAAGAGAATTCAAAGAAACAAGAATGATCACTGACTGATATATATTGACTCTTCTTGTATCCCATTACTTTCTGCTGCAATGACCCAGTTTCTTTAAATGGACCATTAAAATGCCATCCTTTGTTAAAAAGTATTAGAGATAAAGGAGGAAAGATCAAAACAAAATACAAGAAACAATAAAGACAGAATTTCTTTGTCTGTACTTTTAACAGACCATAGAGAATAGCAAGAAAGAGCAATTTGCCAAATAGCCAGTTGAGAAATATTGGAAAACTCAATTTTGGTTTGTACAGCAAAAGTAAAGTATCTCTTCTCCAAAGTGTAAGATCATTCTGACTGTTGACTTGGCAGATTGAAAAATCACACAAATAGTTGCTGCCAGTCTGGGTTTGTCTGAATTTGTTGCTGTTTGATGCTGCATTTGGGATTGTAATCCGGCAGTTTCACTTGAAGCAACTCTCTGTTCGTTAAGAACAACTCATCAATACTAATGGCACATTTCTTATTAAAGCTGACTGTTAGTGTATTTTTTTTTAAACGTGCAATGGAAGCCCACCATGTCTTCTACCCAATAATTACTTACCTGTCAAAGTGGGCTGCGAACCCCCAGGGGTCTCAGCAACCACATGTTTGCTGTATATCAATTGGTTTGTTAAAATTCCCAATACTAAGGAACAATATCAGTTAAGGCAGGTTGTTCATCATTACCCAATCCTGCCATGGATTATTATGACCTCGGGCCCTGGTCATAAATTCACAAAGTGCCCTTACCTAGAGGGCCATAAATGACATTATATTGAGACATCTCTCTGTTGTTGGCTTTTAATCGTTGACTATTACTAATGTTCTTGCAGTTCCTTACAGGACGCATCAGATACAGTCTTACAGTTTTTCTTGATTGCTTTGACACAGCAGTCAACTCAAACTCCACATTTTTCAAAACACTTAACACACAGGCCGAAACAGTGGCACTCATGGTCAAAATGACACATTTTGTTTGCAAAAGGCTCTAACCGTGCCAAAACATTTAAAATATGCAGCAAAAGAAAATTTTGACTTCAAACAACACAACTTGCAAACAACTGTATGAGCTTTTCCAATCAACCATTACACAGTGGACAACAAAATACAAAATACAGCACTCTGTGCGAATTAGTGCACCATTGCTTGTCATTGTAGCCTATTACTGTACGTAGCTTTCATGCCAGTGACATTTGTTGACAAATTTGCCTTCTTGCAAAGAATTGGATCCAGAATCAGAAATGCTTTGATGCAAATTTTATTGATTCCATTGATTCTTATTTTGAAACTGTGACTGAAAACTGAAATACTGTAAATATTACACAAAATACATACACCAAAATAAAATCTATTAGAGTATAAGAAATTAAGAAAATAAAAATAAAATCTATTACAGTAAAGTATAAACATCTATTACTGTAGAGTATAAGAAACAGCCACTATTGATACTCAGTCTCTTCTGTCTTAGACCTCTTCCATCCATGTTGGCAAAGAACAACACAGACGCTGCATGTTTAAGGCCTGCAGACTGATTGCTAATTGAAGATTTGTGTGAAGGAGTGTCAAACAGGTGCTTCAGTGATGTCATACTTATGTAGGTAGTTTCTAATAGTTAGGAACAGATGATTTCTGTTTGGTTACCATAGCTAAAACGATGGAGTTTGGACTGCTTGAATGACATCCATGTTAACTGTTCTGCAAAAGGGTGGGGGGAATGTGTCAATCCAATGAGAAAGGGACGAACACATTTGCAAGAGGTGTTTTCTGCTCTGCTGAGACAGTGATGATGAAAACCGAGTGGATCCCAGTTTCTTTAAGCAGGTCAAAGCAATCAAGAAAAACTGTAATGCGCATGTCAAGAAATGGTGACTGTACCACCATCCAGCACTGTTTTAGTAGTTTTTTATCGAGGTGTGCTCTGTCCATCAGAGTGTCAGTTACAATTCTGTCTGACTACCTTTAGCTTGCATCTGTCACAGTCTGTATCTCTGTCCCTCCTCTCCAGCCACATTTCCTATGCCGCAGGCCCCTTCCATCCATTCACCTAGATACCCCTCTGACTTTCCCTCTTTTCCCCATCACCTGACTGCCCACATCTGTTTCCACTTCCTTCATCAGCCTCTCAGTTCATATACAGGCTCAGTTCTATTTATTTCCTGCCAGACCATTAAAGTTGTCATGAGCATTGAACTTTTCCAGAACCTGAGCCAGACCCTGATTCTGCCCATTAACCAGGACCTGACTGCTTACATGCATTCCTGCCTACCTGTTTCTGAACCTGCCTGCCTGTAAGACTTTATCTAAGATTTGAAAGAAATCAGGTTAAGCCTGCCATATTTCTATCATTTTTTGTTTGTTTGTACTGTAGTCCAATAAAAGCAAAGTAGCAACATAAAACATATAACAGATGTTAGACTGTTAACTAATTATTTCTACTCTTACATTGTAAAACAATGAACAAATTGTAAAATAAATCTAAACTTGCCAATGCAAATTAAATGAAGTGCCATCTTGATAGTGGTGCTGTGAATTGCCTTGATCAACATTGTTTTAAAGTGGACATATTATGCTTTTTCTGTATTTTCTGTCATATCTACAATGTTATAATGTTGGATTTTCAAGTTAAATGTGGCCGTGGTTTAAATAATGTGGTAAACGTATTTTAGAGAAATCCCCATGAGCTAAATCGTTGAGCTAAGTATTACGCAACTCTAAGCCGGCCTTCTATGATTGGTCATCTGCTCCAGGTAGGCAGGACTGGAGTGGTTTTTTTAAGCCACTGCGGTGTTAACATTGTTGCATGTAACTACATGCTAACGGCAGTAAAATGTCATCTTGGCTGCCAGTGATGTTGAATTCTCCCCAATTCCGAGTCACATTATGCCTGAAACATTTTCAGTTTATGTAGTATTTGGTTTAAAAGCCTTTATAAGTGAAAGTGCTGCTATATTCTATTAGTGTCCACTGCTAACTGTAGCAGTGACATGGCTAACGGCAGTACATACTGCTGAAACATGTCCGATTGGGTAGTGTTTGTGTGATTTTTGAGGGTAGAAACTGCTGCTTCGTTCCATTACAATCTAACTTTAGCATACTGCAAACTATTAAGTAGCTGCATGCTAACGTGACAATGCCAATCCTGGTAATTTCCGGTCACTTTACCCCTGGGACATGTTCGGTTGTGTAATATTTGGTTTAGAAGCCTTTATTGATCATTATTTTGGCTCTGCGTTCCATTTTAGATGTTCCACAGTCAGGAAAGTGGCAGCATCTGCAACGTTGTGGATCAAAACACCAAAGAAAAAAAGGTAGCCAGGAAGACAGCCTCTGAAAAATCCTTGCAGATCCTGGCTGGATTACAACACTTCTGGAAGGCCTTGGATCACAAGAGGACCTCTTTGGAAAGGCCCAGATTTTAGCTATCATGCTAAAACATCAGAATGATGCTAGCTTGAAACCGATGCAGAGAATTCAAACATTGCATATTTTGATTCATGGACTCATTATTATGGATTTATTGTGCGAAGACACTCGTTTGCATTATAGTAACCGGGGTATGGTCTTACACCAGTTAAGTGAATAACTGGGTTATACCAGTTCTCCCTGTATACATGAGTGGGGAAGAATGGGGAGAATGACAGGAGTAACTCTACCTCCGGTACAGTAGGTGGCTCTCTGCCAATGTACAACGCTTTTTCTTCCGGTTGACCTATGTCAAAATTACACAGACCGATCACTAAATTAGTAAAGTTTAACAACTTAATGTTTCATTTACACACTCTTGACACAGCGTATAACAGCACAGTGTTTCAGCCAGATGACTGACAACTTGTTGGGCTCATTATAACATTATCTGTAACCAGTGTCGGGTGGAATTAGCAAGCTAACTTTGACAGAAACTGCACCACAGCTACTGTCAGCCAACTGAGGTCTGTAAGGTTAATTCCCATCATGCACTGATAATCTTGTGTTATAACATGGTCTGGGTGAATACTCAATTGTGATTGGCTGCAGGGTGTCCATAAAAAAGTGTTATAGGACACCTACAAAAAAGGAGTTCCGATGAAACTGACTGCTTACCGTTCTAAATCAATGCGCTACATTAAAAGAAAAAGAAAATGTGAATCTGTTATTTTCAACACTGGGTGAGCTAAAAGAAGTAAGTTACACTGACGCTCTGTACTGACTTTGTTTCACAGCGATCATCTCTCATCCCATTCACTGTTCAGGTCGCTACTTCAGGCTGCAGCCGACAGTACACATTCACCAATATCTTCCTTGTTTTTTCTTAAATTTGTTCTTAAGAAAGTTCCTAAGAAAAGTCTACATCTGATCCATGACGTGATCTTAAACAGCAGAATTGTTCACAGGTGTGTTCTTAGAATGATGAATCCCAATGTCTTCGTAAATTGCTCCTATTTGGCATAGGTAAACGCCCGGTGAATTCCCATAATAGGGCATGAGATGGCAGGGCCGTGTGCAAAGAAAAACTTTAGTAATTCTGAAGTGGAGGTACTGCTGCAAGAAGTTAGCGAAAAACAAGACATCACATTTAGTAGCGTCAGCATTGGATACAAAGCAGCAAATAAAACCGAAAGACCGTTAACAGTCTATGGCATTTACTCATGCAGTGTACGCTGTATCCGGAGAAGGGCGCAGAACTGATTAAGTATATAGGCCTAGCACAATTCATACACAATGCAATTCAAAGTGCTTTATGAATGAGCAGAAGTGGAGTGTGTATTTATTAAAACAGACAAACTTTGTTTTATGTGTAAAATAATGACAAAAATTAGTTACAAAATTATAAAGAAATATTAATATTTTAAATTAGAACGGATGAAAACGGCATAACTACTTATTTTGGGCAAACATCTCAGCTCTCAATTGTGCGTAAGAGTGCTCTTGAGTCTGCGTAGATTCTGTTCTTACCTAAGAACAAATCCCAGATAAGAAAACATTGGTGAATGCCAGAATCTTTGTGAAAACTGCATAAGTGGGGTTTAAGAACAAAATTTGTTCTTAAGAACGATTGGTGAATGAGGCCCAATGTTATTGACTTTGAATTTTGCTAACGTTTACTTTCTGGCTCGTAGCTATCTGAGCTGAGCGGACTATAAATATCTCCCGTTGCTTAGGTGGCAAGTCGTATCGAAGGTCCATCCTATTTACTGGAACAGTGAACAATGTTTGCATTGTATAAGAACCTCATGGTATGGGAATGATTGTTAAAGGTATTAGTCAAACCCTCAGGCGTAACCAGGGAAACAGAGTTATTGTTTGGAAAAAGTTGACCATGATATAAGTGAGTTAATGCCCTTTGAGGTGTCCATTGTCAGGTATTAATGAACTGTTTGGACGGTTCACGCCTTTTGTTCAATTCTGTAGGCTAACGTTACTGTTTTTTTGATTCAGCCCTGGAAGTTACATGGAAAATGGCGGTGTAATATTTTATGTTATGCGCCAGCTGTGCTCAAATGGCTATGGGTGTGCTTTCATGCTGATTTGAGCAAGTTCTAAATCTATTCTAGTTGACCAATCAGATTGTCTGGTCGGATCTACTTGTTGTATAACACATGACAATGGACACCTCGTCAGGGATTAACCCTTACTTATAATACCTTAAAGTGCTCATATTATGCTTTTTGGCTTTTCCCCTTTCCTTTATTGTGTTATATATCTTTTTGTGCACGTTATAGGTTTACAAAGTGAAAAAGCCCAAAGTCCACCCCAAAGGGACTTACCATCTCCAACAGAAAACACTGTTCACAAACTGCTCCAAACAGCTCTACAACAGCGTCACTTTGTAACACACGTTATAATGCTCATCTAGCTGCTAGCATGGCCCTCCCTCATGCTCTGCAACTGACTAGCTAGCAGTACTTACTGCACATGTGCGACTCCCAACAAAGATGGTACAGAAGTGCAATGCCTCACTATGTAGCTCAACAGAGAGCTCAACACACAGGGTGAAAAGAGGAGCTGCAGCAATGTGCAGTATAAAAAATATATGGTGTTTTCTGAAAATTAAACCACATAAACCTATTCTGGTACAACCTCTAAATACAATCATGAACCTGAAAATGAGCATAATATGAGCACTTTAAGTTCTTAAAGCAGGACAAAGGAGGCTTCTGGTTTTTATTCTTGCCATCTGTGCAATGAACTGAAATTAAGTTTGGGAAAAAATCCCAGCAACATTCTGTGTTCTCAGGACAGAAATACACTTTTTTTTTATAGGGTGTGATATCTCCAGCGATGAAATGTAACTAAGTACATTTACTATTGTGCTTGAATACCAATTTGAGGCCACTTTTTGGTTCTACTCTACTACAATTCAGAGGCAAACAAATACTGGCCAAATTCCCATGAAGTTTGGTATAACTTTCATGGTCCCAGAGGATGATTCCTAAAGTTATTAAGTGACTTCCTGAAGCATTAAATATTTCCTTGGACCAACACCTTGGATCATGACATGTTTTCGTTTAAAGTTCACAGTTCACAGTTCACATCACCTGCAAAACTCATTCCAAGCAACACAACTCTTCACACATGTCTCAAAACAGACTCAGTGCAACCAAACACTATGAATAATCCTCACTGAGATAACACACACTGTTACTCAGAACACACTGAGACAGGCCCGGATTGGCTAATCGGGAGCACCGGGAAAATTCCCGGTGGGCTGGTCTGTTTTTTTTGGCCGCGAGGGCCGTTGTTGTCATGGCACTGGGTTGAAATATGGATGCTGTCCCTAGGCTGCCTGCACTCACAGCAACCCCACTTTTTTATTTATTATTTTACCGCAGCCCCACTTTTTTATTTATTTTACCGCAGTCCCACTCTTTTTTTATTTACTATTTTCTCGCAGAGTGCAGCCTGCAGGTTAATGATGACGTGATTATCTCGACACGGCACCTTGCAAGTTGCTCAAAATAAAAAAAGTCAGATAAAAATGGATAACAGGAAGCGCAAAGGTGGCGCTGAAAAGGCCAGAATAAAAAAGAAGAAAGCTTTGGAAACTGACGCGGCCAAATGTTCTAAGCTGAACACATTTTTCCTCAAAAAAAACAAATGAAGACGACGAGGCCGGTAAGTAAGCTAACATTAAGATAGTTAGGAGCAGTGCAAGATGCTAGCGACCGTGCAAAACAACGTTGTCTGCAAACCACCGTTCATGTATCAAACTTTTTCTTGTAGCTCTTCAGCAGCAGCCGCCTCTAGTCCGGTTTGCTGCTAACAGTGAAGAGCAAGGCCCAGTAACGTTACCAAGCTCCAGTCATGAGCCCAACACACCAGAATGGGCAGGTAGGATTGTCATTCAGAAGAACTAATAGTAATGAAGAGCCCTGCTCAATGAAAAATGCCCTGAGATAATTAATGATACCTGATGATTCAGCAATACATTAATGAAACTCACTTGACAGCTTTGTAAAAAGGGGATATTTGTGGTGAGAAATAAATGTAAAAAATTTCATTTAGTGTCAGAAACAGAGCCAGGACCCAGTTGTGAAGAGACTAATGCTCTCACTGTGAAAGACACAGGTAAGCTGCTGTTGTACCACAGTGTGTGAATAAGCAAACATTATCACTGAAAAGAAATGCTTTTCTTACTTAGTATCTTACTTGTTTCCAGTTCAAATATCTAAATATTCTTAATTCAAGATACATTTACTAGACAAGTGAAATGGCATAAGAAAGTATGTCTTGTTTTCTGAAAAAAAAAAAAAAACTAAAAATTAAGTGATTTTGTTTTTTTTTGTTGGCGACAACAACGGGGGATGCGCTACAACAACGGGACGGTTGTGATTAGGAAAAGAGAGACAGGGAAAGGTTGTGGTTAGGAGAACAAGAATGCGGAAAGGAACTACCGCACGCGGGACGTGATCCCCGGTCTCCGGGGTGAAAGTCTTGTGTTGTTTGACCTGTCCACCACCCCAACCAAACTCCTTATGCGGATTTTCGGCTTTTCAATACTACTCGCTACCATAATCGTGCTGTTATCACGTAATATACTTCCCATTCAAATACATTAGTTTAAAATTCGTGCTCACCAACGCCAGAAAACGTGCCATGAGACTGGGCTGGGTAAACACAAGTAGCAACAATCACATACAAATAGAGATCACATGTCATTGATTGAACACAACCACTCAAAATTCATTTCACAATATAAGCCAGTTCAGAGAGCAAACAGGTTGTTGAAGGTGGGAAGGAGAAAGTCTGAGAATGGATAGAAGAAACGATGTGAGAGGACGAGGATGAGTGCGTATGCGAGGTGTCAGGGCTGGATACGGCACACAAGAGGCTTCTTCCCCCGTTGCCTCATGAGGGACAATATTGCTTGTGATGTCGATGAAGTGCTCTGGCCTGACCCAGCCCAAAGACAAGAAGAAGCACATTGATCACATGTTTACTCCTTTGATTGTTGTCCCTTTTAGTATTGTATACTGTAGTACAGTGCATTGTAGGCTGTATACTGTACAATGAACAAATTGTATGGCCCTGACCATTGTGCTTTCCATTTGTTACTGTAACAGTACTGACTGCTCAATAGATTTTGACTGGTTGCAAGTTTATATACACAAAGAACAAAAATTACAGTATCACAGAGACAAAGGACAAGTTTGTGAGATGCAGGGCACAGTACTGTAAAAATAGGGGTACAAGGAGGAGGAGGAACAAAAAGAAATTGCAAAGAGCAAAGCAGAGTAGTAATTTCTGATCAATTTTGAGCTACTATGATAGAACATGTTTTCATTCATCTAAAGACAATGATGGAAAAATATGAAATTTGTTTTGAGATTACTGTAAAAATGTACTTCTCCCTGAGAACTATATGTTTTGAACAATGTGTTTTCTATTCTTTGGTGTATTGTTTACTGACTGATTGATAGCGTAAACATCAATCATAACATAAAACTGTTTTGAGGCGAAAGTTTGATTTTGCAAGAGGAGTCAGAGGTTTTGTAAATAGTGCTTGAAGATGAGGTTTCATGTTTAATGTTTTAGAAAATGGAGCAAAGTTTCAGAAATTGTGTTTTAACAATTGAGAAAAACTGTAATAGTTTCTCTAAAGAAAAGATATAGATTTTATAATATACCAATTTTACGCAGGCTAAACAAGAAGGAATGAAAATCAGCAATTCGCTTCAATATAGTATTTTGTCCCTAGTAATTTATGGAAAAAACTAAAGGTACATAACAGTAACAGAGAATAGTGTGACTAATCCTGCCTCTCTCCAGCATCATGCGGCAAGTTTTCTTCATCACATTGGATGTCTGCATCATCTCTAAATACAAATTAATGTGGTGTTTCCATTGCTTTCACCTCCATTACTTTCTGAAAAACACTATTTTACTATCGTAAAGATATAGTTTTTCAAAAAAATGTTTATAGCTATGTATATCACCTCAGACATCTTACCTGGACATGTTGGTATCTTTGCTCTTTTACTTGTTCCTCTCAAACGGTACAGTGTATAATTGTTTCATTCTTATTTGGTGTTTGTATGCAAAAAAAAGGCTTTCTGAGCTTCCTCTGTATAAATACCATATATGTTCACTAACTAGTCTAAAAGAAGACACCTGCTTAGGCTTTCAGCTAAAATTCCAATCAGCAGTGTTTGATAGGCACCAGACTGAAATCTATTCTGTTTTGAATGTGTGGTTAACAGTTTTGACAGCAGGGTGTTAGCATTTGAACAAAGTGCTGTAAATCCACAGTGTTGTGCAGGTTGTGGTTAAAGCCATGGGATAAGTGTGTAGAGTTTTGAAAACTGTGTTCAAGCAATGAAAAACGAACTAGAGTTTGGTGCACATGAACTGCTGCTGTGCGGACTGGAGTTAGAGTTGTGCACGTTACTGCAGTTGTGCCCACTGTCGTTTAGCAATCGAAAAAAACTGTAACAATTTCCCTGAGCGGATCAATAATTAGAAACACTGTTGTTTTATATCTATGGGTTTAGATATAACACCCCCCCCCCCCCAAACACACACACACACACACACAGGTCACCTGAGGCCTCTTTTAATGCTCTCACAAACACAAATTGAGTGTTTGCCAATTGAGTTTGCACAAGTTTGATGTGAGTGATACAAATTGGTAATTAGGATGTGGCATTTTGAAGGCCAGTGTTTTCAGTTAGTTTTTTACGATTACTATGACAGTTTTTTCAAAACTTGTAATAACTTTCCTAAACTCTTAACACAGTTAGCACAACATCCGTCTGTGTATGCTATACAATTAACACATTTCTTGTTGCTTTGACACAAAATGCATACAGTTAACACAAATTTAAAATGCTTGAACTTCTTTTACACACAAGCTCCACCAAGACCAAAACAATGGATTTTTACTGACCAATTTGCAAATGCTTTCACACTGTATGTCAGAACAGATAACATCATGTTCTAAACCTAACTTATAGGCTAAAGTCAAAGTGAACAGCTGTTCATATTTTAAATTGAAACACAAATATATCCCCTGGATTTTATACAGAAACAGCTGATTGAAGTTATGTAAATAGATCAATCACAGCTGATTCCCTTCTAGGAAACACACTCAGGTGTTGAGGTTCTTTCAATCGCATGACCATATGTTACTGTAGTACATACAGTAAAAGAGGACATATTTGAACAATATATTGTAGATGAACACAGAAAATAAAAAAAAATGCCTTCACTAGGGAGAGGAAGAGGAGTACCAGGACAATTCTGTCGCTGTCTCCTTTTTTTCAAAAACTGTACATTCTATAAAGCTACTCTGAGATGGGTCATTCATTTTTTGTATTGAATCTCTGCAGCAAACGAAACAAAATGGTGGCCGGGTTGGCTCAGTGGGTAGAGCAGGCGCACATATACTTGGAGGTTTATGCCTCGACGCAGAGGTCCAGGGTTCAAATCCGACTTGTGAGGATTTCCTGTATGTCTTCCCCCTCTCTCTCCCCTTTCTCACCTAGCTGTCCTGTCAAATAAAGGTGGAAAAGCCCAAAAAATAATCTTAACAACAAAACAAAAATGTAGAGAGTCTTGAAGAAACTGCAGTACAAAACACAATCTATGATCAATACAATATACTAATGTCTGTTGTATAAGGGCAGACCTGACACATATCAAATAATGTAGTTTCTGTAATTCCATGTGATTTTAGTGTTTTGTATGACATTGTTCTATGATTGACTAAATGTTCCTGTTGGGAGAGAACATGTGTTAGTGTTTTGGAAGAATTATTTGACTTTGAGACATGTTTGCATTGTTTTGGTGGACATAGTGTATTGTATTAGTGTATTATTGTATTTTGAAAATTAGTGTTGGAGTTTAGTTTTCAATGTGTGATTTTGAGCATGAAATTAACTGTTTTGCCAATTGTGTGTTGTAGGTGTGTTGGTGCGTTAAGAGTTTAGGAAAGTTGTTAAAAGTATTGAAAAAATTGTCATAGCGATCGTAAAAAACTGTATTGTATAAGAGCAGACCTGACACATAAATAATGTAGTTTCTGTAATTCCATGTGATGTTAGTGTTTTGTATGACATTGTGCAGTGATTGACTAAACATTCCTGTTGGAAGAGAACATGTGTTAGTGTTTTGAAAGAATTATTTGATTTTGAGACATGATTGCATTGTTTTGGTAGACATAGTACGTAAGGGATAATCACCGAGAGGCAGGGCAATAAACAGTTTGATATGCCCTGCTTGTGGACGGCTTACCGGTAACCTTCCACAAGCCGGGCATATCAAACTGTTTATTGTCCTGCCTTGAGGTGATTATCCCGTTTATTCTACTTCTTGCTTGCCAACATAATAAAACAATTCAAATACTTTAATAATTATGCTTTTTCTTATTCGTATTGCATGCTTATTAAATGTGTACTCTGTTTGAGTTCATCTCCCTCAAAAAGTAGTCCCCTTTAGAACTACGGTGAAGAACGTTAGCTCAGCTGTAGCTAATTAGTTTCTATAGCAACCACAGTCCGGGTCAGTTGTCACTGTCAGTCTATCCTTCTGGTGGCTCTTCCACTCGGTGAAAACCTTGATAGCAAAGGCAGTTGCCTTTTTCGTGTTTGATTGAAGGGCCCCGTCTTCAATTGTACGCAGCTCCTCATCTGTCAGATCTCGGAAACGGGTACCCTGGGCCTTGTCTTTTTCTTTTGTCATTCCGTCGTCCTCGTTGCTCTTTAACCAGTCTTCAAATGTCTTCCCTCCTCCAAATATATTAAAATTGACAATGAATTTGTCCAAGTTGAACCAGAGTTTAGGCTCTCAAGGTGCCCTTTATGAATGCCTTCAGTAGTTTTTTTCAGGGCCTCATGCTCTCTTCTTCAGGAGTGTATTTAGGGTGACCTTGTGTGCGGTTCAAAAACCACTCCAGGGTTATGAGAACTCAGATTTTAACTGGGTTAAGGTGTATACATGGCGTTTGAGAAATCGGGGTATTGCCATAACCTGAATATAATCGTTTTTTTAAACTGCATGTAAACGCACTGACTGTAGCTGCAGGCTGGATTAAAGAAAAACCTCGTTAAAATGACACATTTCTCTGTTTCTAAACAAAAAAAGTAAGTCTTCACAATGTAACCTAGACTCACTGTATTCCGGACACTTCCAACATGAAACATAGTACAAAGTCCCATAAAATATCAATGAGGGGAAAGATAAGCCTGATCTGAACTGTCTCTGGGGGCAGGTCTTACAACCTTACTAAATTGATAGACACATTTCGGGCAAATTATTTGGGAGAAATCTTAAACAGTCAGCAGACACGGAATACCGTGATATTGGCTCTGGAAGTGTCCGGAATACAGTGAGTCTACATTATTGATCTTGAGATACTGAATATGACATAAAACGTGACGTGTCATTGTTGTCGACGACAGGAGTGAGGTGTATATATAGGCCTGCTATATGTATATAGGCCTACTATATGTAGTGCATATAGAGTATATATGTGCCGTTTATCTGCTTGTGCTTATCCACATCTACTTCTTTCTGTTTGGATAGATTTACCAAGGGAAATCAATAAGGAATAAGAAGTCTTTCTCAATGGGCATTCTTATCTGTACTTGTGTTCTTGTGGACCTGTGAAATGTCAGTCACAGGTCAAGTGCTGAACCAGTTCAAAGTCTTAAGATTTACCCAGGATGTGTGAACTTGGGGTGGACAGGTATCCCAGCATTGATTTTGTGTCAAACAGCAGCAATGTTGGATGACAGCCAAACTTACAAATGCTATCATTTTTTTTTTTTTTTAACTAATATTGTCTCAACAAATTTAGTTTTAAGATTTTGACATTTTTTTTAAAATGTTTTCTAAGATGTGAGAACCCACTACTTGGTCAATGATGGTCAACCTCTTTCGTCATCCCCAGGGACAACAGTTTTATCTCTGCAAGCCTTTTGGTAATTTACTAGAGGCACTGAAGTCTCCAGTATTTTAATATTGGATATAATAATTCAGGGTTGTTACTAGAAAGATTTAGTCTCCAGTTCTTTGGAGAACCTTGCAGCAATTTTTTTTATTATTATTATCCCATTCTAAGGTATGATTTTTTTCCATCTAAAAGGTTATGTACTAGGAGAGAGAAATGTGAGGATTAGAATCAGTTTTCTGCTTCCGCGGTGTCAGGGACAGAATAATGTCTGTAAGGCTTCACTGTTTTTTTCACTGTCAGCCAATTCTGCTAACGCTGCAACAACTGTCCATTTTAAAATTACAGTACACCTCAAAATACAAATGCAGTCATTATCTACAATGCAGTCCAATGACATTCCTTTGAGGTAGGTAGTGAGCAGTGAGTTTATGCCCATGATTTTACCTTCCATCCCATACTATTGAAATTAATAGGGCCATCTTCCCACGACCACAAAAAACAGCATAAAATATCCATCAAATTAGTGCAAACTAGTGCAAATTGCTTGTGCAGCAAAAATTAAGAATTATGCCAAATGAAGCTTCGTGAACCATTGTCTTTATTTTCTGAGCCCACTAGATGGCGCTCTCTGTTCAACAAAGGGTTGAGAATACACTGAATTGCAATGCCTTAGGCCTTTCTCTTAATGTAAACGGACTGTTCTTATATTTACTACTTTTCTAGTCTTAACGACTACTCAAAGCGCTTTAACATAGTACAGGAACCATTCACACGCTGTGGCCGAGGCTGCCGTACAAGGTGCCACCTGCTCATCAGATAAACATTCACACACATTTAAACTCCGATCGCGCAGCATCGGGGGCAACTTGGGGTTCAGTGTCTTGCCCAAGGACACTTCGACATGGGACTGCAGGGCCAGAGATCGAACCACCAACCTTCCAATTGGCAGGCAACCGCTCTACCACTGAGCCACAGCCACCCCTTAAAACCAAGAGTGCCATCTAGTGGGCTCAGAAAATGAAGAAAATGGTTCAAGAAGCTTAATTTGGCCATCACGAGTCCAAACTATTCCAAAAGATAATTTCCTTACTATCAGTCTTCTGTTGTAGAGGTGCTAACAGAAACCAATCTTAAGTCTTTAAGTCCTATTTTTCAGACGAGACAAAAAAATGTCATCATTTTGAAGGTCAAGTTAACCCTCCTGTTGTCCTCGGGTCAAGTCTGATCCCTTTTCAAAGTTTTCTATATCAGAAATGTGGGTTTCTTTCAACAAAATTGCCCAAAAATAACATGGATGGTTCAACGCAGCGCTCTTTGCAATTAAAATGTTTAAAAAAAATGTCAAAGAATGTTGACTAAAATGACATAAAAGTAAAATGACAAAAGCGCCAAAAACATTGAAAAAAGCGACTAAAGGCATTGAAAGCTTAAAAAACAGCAGAATAAAGCTTTGAAAAAAAGCGTCAAACAAGGCACTAACAATGTCTTAAAAAGTGACAAAAACCCCGTCAAAAATGTTGGAAAATGTGTCGAAAAAATGTGTAAAAATTGTTGATTTTCAGTTTTGACCCGGGAGGACAACATGAGGGTTAATCATTTTGGATGTGATCTCTAACACCGCATTAACAGTTTTTCTGGTCACATGGGGACAGTGGAAACGAGCCATAGCCATCATTTTTACCAGTTATTGCGATGACTGGAGCACCTGTAACGTCGCTAATAATCCCTCACTCATGGGTTAAAGTGGTCCTGAACTATCCAGAAAGGTGTTCGGGCACCTTTTATTAATAAGTTAATTAATTTAATTGGCAGTTTCATACATCAGTGTTTCCCGTATGTTTAAAATAACGCCAAATCTCCATTCTAGTGTTTCCTCTCTTCATCTCAGCAGCGCACCACCGTGAGTCCATGAACAAGGCAACTGTCTGTGGTTAGTTCAAATGTATGTTCAAATGTATGTAAAAAAGCAGGACAGACGCGTACTATCCCAACTGGTAAAGTCAGTTGAACAGGTGACGATCATGTTGTCAGTAGCCTAACGGTTACAAATGGGCTCAGTATATCAACATCGTAACGTGCTGCTGATCCCATGTTTTTAGCTGAGTTAGACAGAAAAATTCAGTTAAAAGACAGAGAATATTTGGTTAAAACTGATCGTTGATGCTGTTTTGCCCTCATTGTTCTCCGTGAGGTTTGCTGAAAGTCAATGTAGCCCCGGTTTGTTTTATGTGGAGTGACTGTGTCAGACTCGTTAAAAAATTAGCCTTTTAAATGCTTGTCAGCAGCAGGTCATATGGTACCTTAGGAGGCAATTAGGCCTTGTGTGCTCTGATTAATTTGGCATGCAGTTTACACATCAGTCATAATTTAGTTTTAATAAAAACTCAACTCATGCTCTTTTTCACCACTGTTAAGGAAGAAGGAAATAACGAGAGAGTAACAGGTGAACTAGCTAAGTGAGTATAAGTGAAGTGTAGTGGATAGAGACTTTAAAGTAGTAACAAACTTTAAAGTGTGAAAATTGAGAATTCAGTGTTGTTTTATGCGCCCCTCCCTGCCCTCACTGCACATAAAACTGTGTTTGTGCACAACTACAGGTACAAGGTAAATAGATACAGTATCTTCCCCCTATAAGAGAGCATAGACACAGAGCCAACCGGTGGATGCTAGGGTGGAGGTGGAGCTTGAATAGCTGCATGAATATAGCTGCCATGTTCAGCAGGTGACAGCATAGCTTTCAGGCAGTTGGCCTCATTAACATTATCAAGTTCCCCTATTGGCATTGGGTTTAAATCCAAAATATTCAGAAAAGGGGCTAATTTGCTTTCCACTTTGACACCAAATCCTCCGCCATTGTCTTGTTGGTCAGCTCTCCTGACTCCTGCTACTCTGCTGCTGCTGTACGGAGCAGACGCCGTCAGTTTAACTGGACAGGGTGTGAATTATTCAAAGTTACAGTAAATCACTCTCAGTGTTCTAATCAGTCAAAACGAAGGACGGCCTTCAGATATTTTCCGTCATTGTTCAAATAATTTAGTCAATTTAGTCACGGAAATTATTCGATAAAGTGCGACATTTCACAAAACACTGCGCTCTTGACTGTAATCAGGCCGCACCTCTGGGTTCACAGCACTAGAGCCTGCGGTGTCCTCTTGTGCGCACAGAGCAGCAACTGAAAATTGGCTTGTGGAGGTAAAGAGATAAAAACAAAGAGAAGGTAGGCTACTGACCGCTGCTGATTCTGGGACGTTCTATAGACGGGATGGTCATCTGAACTGAACATCATTAACATGTTGAATTAGAACTTTCGTTTGTTGCAGACAGGCAGACAGCGCATTGGAAATAAATTCCCATTAAAATCAAGTGGTTGCTGTTTTTTTTTATTTTTCTTGAGAGAGAGAGAGTTTCATGCCCTCCAAGCCTTTGAAGTGCTCCAACAGCCATTGTCTGTGTCACCTGAATGGGACTTTTGCCTCCCCTGGACGCCAAAATAACTTTTCCCACTGGGCTTGGCCAGTCAAGATTTCACTGATGAGGAATGATGAAGACAATGAAGGTGTTTTTGCACAGAGAAGACTGAACATTTGCTTGCAAGCCTGAACCTCCACCTTATGAGCATTGATAACAGAATTAAGGCCACATTTGACCCTTTTCACATGCATTCATTCAAGTAAAGAGAGGACCAAACCCATAAACCACCCACAGTCTTTCACTGAGCGTGGCCTGAACAGCCCGCCTTTTACTGTGGATGTAAAGAGTGAGATGAAGCATAATAGAGGAGGTAGCAGACCAGTGAATGTGTGGAACGAAGAATTGACTATACACACAAATAGTGCATACACACTTAATATCTTGGTAGATTGAATTGGCATGGCTGCTGATATAAATGGGATTGATATCCAACAGTGCTCCTGGAATCTATATCTCGCTGCTTTCCATTTACAAAAGCCCATGCTAGGCAATATTGCCCTAAATGAGGTCATGTGGAGACGGCCAATGAACGTGATAGAATGTTCACAGTTTATTTTATTGTTGTTTATGTTGGCTTGCCCTATGATGTGTGAGCTGATGTGTTTGCACCTGAATGCTTCCCTGCATGTTGGAGAATGATGACTTTGGTTAATTGTAGTGTCTGGGACTCCCCCACTCCCCAGAACTGAAGAAGACTTTTGGATGAGTAGTGACAATATCTGCAAGAATCAAGCGACAAATAAAACAGCTGTCTTTGTCTGGATACTTCTACATACTCAAGATGAGTTTGATGTTATCCCTCAAATAGGTCAATAAGGATGTATATTTGTATTTTTGGCTAATGTTACCATTTTGGCAATTGTGATAGCGACTGTTGTACAACATTGCACAATTTTTATTTTAGCTTTTAAAAAATGCCGGTCCATGCCATCATTTCTATCAGAAACATCAGCAACATTTTTTCTCATCAAATTAATTGCTGAGATCTAGAAAGATGTGTTGACAAAGCATTCCACTTGACACAGACACTGCTGTTCTGAAAAATTATCTGGCTGCCCAAATAATTTTTTTATACATACATTATTTTATATTTAACATAAGAGTTACTTATTGCTGAAAAACAATATGTCTGTGGATAGACTGGACGTCTATCAGCACTCACAGGTAATGCTAACAATGACTTTTAATGCATGGATCAATGCATTCTCATAAACAGGCTCGTACGACAAAAATGTATGCACACCGTTACGTATGATATCTTACGAAAATAGACCACTGCCGGCTGGTCACATGACGCCGGCTACAAACGTTAGTGATTGGTTATGGCAGATCCAGAGTGGCTCTGGGCAGAGCCAATAGTTTTACAGTAGTAAAGTAGTACAGAGTACCCGCCTTCAAGGAAGTTGACGCTTGTCAATGGAGAGTGGCCAGACTCTGTACAAATGAAATGTACCAGAGTCTGGTAGGACCAGGCTATCACTGTGGTGAATGCAGCAAAAAATATGTACGAATTTTAACAAGTATTTTTGTACGAATGGTTCATGAGAACCGACTGCATGGATATATACTGAAGAGATAACCCAATAGTGCAGGTATGTCCTTTAACTCTGGGCTTCATCAAGACTGTGCTGCATCACAATATACTGGGCATTTCCAAGACATATTTTTTCTGCTGTGTGTGCATAACAAGGTATGACTGAAATATGTGTGTGTGTGTGTGTGTGTGTGTGTGTGTGTGTGTGTGTGTGTGTGTGTGTGTGTGTTCTATTTAGATTACAATCCATTAGCTGTGGAAGTGGGAGTGCCTGTGCTGAATGGAGGCTTTTGTTCGGCAGGCGCTTAAATAAAGAAAGCTAACACTGAAATAACCTTGCAAATGACATGCCACATTTTAATACAACAATTACAAATCGCCCTCCGTTCTGTTTTATGGTTGTTATTATTCCAATTGTGTGTGTGTGTGTGTGTGTGTGTGTGTGTGTGTGTGTGTGTGTGTGTGTGTGTGTGTGTATATGTGTGTGCCATTTGTTTTCCCAGAGAAAGAGAATGCAGAGTAAAATGTAGCGTTCAAGATTAGATTATTTCCAGAATTTATGTCCCATCTACTTCAAGAGACAACTGAAGGTGACCTATGAATCCTCATACCATCCACAGTATGGGTTTCAATGCCACCCCCCACACACACACACACACGCCCCCCATCCTGATGCAAAGCAGGAAATAACAGGCTATACTTGTATGTTGAATTTACATTATGAGCCAAGGTGGGTAATTTTGTTGCTGCCAACTCTCGCACACTGACCGGGAGACTCACATAATTGACATGTTACACACGGTGTCATGCCTCTTTTGTGGCCACGCTTACCTAGCACACCTGTGGCACACGGGGTGGGATCAGAAATAACACATTATTACAGGTGGTACATAAGAGGCTGTGACAGTAATGGCCAAGCACATTCACTAGATTCACCACCTTTAATCACAGACCTATCCCTGTCATGGCGCACTGACAGGTCGGGAATCCTGCAGGCAGCTTCTCCTCAGAGGAAACTTATTGCTGTCTGGGAGGGACATTATTTTGAAACCTTAGTTTTAAACCCAAACAATCTGTATCACATCCAGTGGTGTAGTCTACGTGATACACAGGTATATACGCAGTATACCCGCTAATAAAGCTCCAGGATTTATACCCACCTAGAAATGTGCAATGGCACATAACAACATACTTTCCATTATATTTTTTAAAATATTTTCTAATTATCATCTGTGTTGTCCTTCGCATAGGCTGAATAAATGTATTTCCACTGTATATTGGTGCATAAAAGTGTATCAAAATGCAGAAAATTAAGTCTTTGACGCTCAAATTTTCTTTGGGGGAGCAGACCCAGACGCTCCACTGTGACATGTCCATTCTGGTCCATATATTTATGTAGAACAGCATACCTGCTAAAATACATTAGACTACACCACTGATCACATAATGTTGCTCAACACAGCCACACGCGTATATGGTGCTATTTGTTTAGTTACCGGAGCGCCCCTATGACATGTGTGCACACAAGCTGGGAAGTTGTGGCTCGTTTCGAACCACTGTTCCTACGATGACAAGTTTACATACACTAGTCAAATATTGGATGAAAGGATGTTTTGCTGCCTTTACCTCTTAGCTATAGACTAAGAAAAAAATATCTAATTCACTGTGCCGCTCAAAGGCTACCGCCGGCAGCTACTGGCGAATTTTGGGAATGTGTTCTTGCATTTTACTTGATCCATGAGTAGACGCCATGAGTCAGTCAACACACCTTAAATGTCAAACTTCCATTTATTTTTGTCTCTCTTGCATGACATAAGCTGAAGTGATTATTGGATCTTCAAGCACACGCTATATGAATTTCAACCAGGCTATATAAACTGCAAATATTTTATTTCCTCACTTGGATAAAAAAAAAAAAAAAAAAAGTCATTTTGACCAATAGGTGTATGGGGCATGGAGTGTGAGGAAGCAAATAATTGCTATTATAATTTAGATCTTACAGGCAGCTAAATATGTACCTCATTGAACCACTACTGAATCCTTAATGTTGAAATGGCTACAAACCACTTTGTGGAAAGTGAATTCATCTATTCACAGCCACTTTGGTCTTTCCATTAACTTATCGATCGAGCTACATCTGAAATACGCTTCACGAAATCCCACGATTAAAACCAGCACAGTATCCTCAGGAAATATGTCCATATTGGACAATTCTGCACCTCACAATTTACATCCAGTGCCGACGTTCCGTGCCAATGCAGAAAGTAGTGTGTCCCTTACTATATGGAGCAAGGTGGAAAGTAAGGGTGTGGAGGTTGGGATGGGAATGTAGGTTTCATGCAGAAAACTGGAATTTTCATCCCACCAAGCTGCAGTAACCTTTATAAAAATAAGGTTTTTTTTGTCATAACTGCTGAGATTGTCACTTCATCCTACAGTTGTTCCCATGTGCCGATATTATAGAAAGTGAGAATGTGTAGGGTTACTAAACATAATCTGTGGTTTTGCAGAATTGTCCGGTGATGGAGGATGTATTCAGATCCTTTACTGCAAGTAAAAGTCCTGCATTGAAAATGTCACTTAAGTAAAAGTCCATAAGTATTTTTGGCAAAATGTCCATATTCATAATGCAGATTAAAATGCCCCCTGTGAGTGTTATGCTATTGCTGTATATATTGGATTAATATTACTGATAGGTAAGTACAGCAGCATCCTATAGCTGTATAGCTGTTCAAAGTGGAGCTAATTTGAACTACTTCACTACGTTTTGTAGATCCACAAAATGCACCATATTTTATAAAATGTCATGATAGTTTTATTTTAATGTAAAATCAATCTTTAAAAGTAACTTGTAGCTAAAGCTGTTAGATAAATGTAGTGCAGTACAAAGTACGATATTTGCCGCTGAAATGTAGTGAAGCAGAACTAGCATTACAATGGAAATACTCAAGTAAAGAACTTATTTTTAACATACATTAATGATATGGCAGACTCCTGTTCATGTGAAATGTTTTTGTACGCTGATGACTCAGCACTTTCAATGTCTCATAAACAACAATCAACACTAGAGAGTACCCTGAGCTCTGAGCTTTCATCTGTAAACAACTGGCTGATTGACAATATGCTGTCCCTACATTTGGGTAAGACAGAAGCTATCTTGTTCGGTTCAAAATACAGATTGAGTAGATGCTCGGAATTTAGGGTCAGTTTGAATAATGTTGAGGTCAGTACAAAAACGTCAGTAAAATACCTGGGTTGTATCCTAGAAAACAACTTGGATGGCAGGAATATGGCCAACAAGGTTTTGAGTAAAGTCAAGGGGCTCACAAAGTTTTTAGTCAGAAACTCTAAATTTTTAGAAAGGTCAACAAAGATCATTTTAGCAAACTCCTTAATTTTAACCCACTTTGAATTTGCATGTACCTCCTGGTTTGAAGGCCTAACAAACCGACTTAAAGGGAGGCTGCAAACAGCACAGAATACATTAATAAGAGTAATTCTGAACTTGGGCCATAGATCGCATATAGGTAGGTCACAATTTGTTGAGCTCAACTGGCTCCCTGTGGAGTCTCGGGTTACTATGTTAAGACTGACCATGATCCATAAAATATTGTTTGGTAGTGTCCCAATTTTTTTGTCGTGTCTTATAACTAAGGTAAAGGACACACACAATATTTATACTCGTGGCAGCATATCTGACCTGTGTCCTTATAAATTTAAGACAGTGTTAGGGAAAGGAACCTTTGCCTATATAGGGGCAGTTCAGTGGAACAAGTTAGATCGTTATATTAAAGTCATTTCCAGCCTGAACTCTTTTAAAAAGAGTATCAAGGCCTGGTTACTAGAGAGGGTTGCGGAATAGATCAAAAGGCAAGTTACCATTTTTATTTTTATTTATTTAAGAAAAATGTTTTTGTTATGTCATTGATTATTATACACTCTGAATTTATTGTCTTGTCCTGATGTTATGTGTTGAGGACCACAATGGAAATAAATCCTGGACTTTATTGTATTTTTATCCTTGATTGTATTTGATCTCTTTTTATTCATATGTAAGGCATTCTTGATACAATTAAATAAATCGAACAAACAAACTTGTACTTACAGTAAGTACAGAACATGAGTAAATGTACTAGTTTTCAGCACCCAGTCTCTACTCGTATACTGTAGCACTCTCCCTACTCTCTCTGCTCTGCATACGGTATATTATAATTATTTTATATTCCTCTGCTTCCCCTGTCTCGCTTTTTCCCTCTGCAATAATTCACCGTTTATTCCGCCCCGCTCCTGTTTCTCTCCTTGTTTCCTCATCACGAGTGACAATTTTGTGTTTCTTTCTAATCATTTCGATTTGACAACACGCTGCACTCACACGCAAACACCGTCTGGAGAAACAGCATCTTTATCCCCACAGGAAGCTGTAGAGTGTGTGTGTGTGTGTGTGTGTGTGTGTGTGTGTGTGTGTGTGTGTGTGTGTGTGTGTGTGTGTGTGTTTGCTCGGCGGTGTGTGAAAGGGTGGAAACGGGTGATATTTTCTCCCAGACACACTCTGCTCCAGCTCTCTGGCTTCACCATATGGAGCCCATTACACTCATTTATGAACGTTCTACATCAGATACACACACACACACACACACACACACACACACACACACACACACACACACACACACACATTTATGATACACTGGTACTCACATACAGCAAAACAGACTTGTTTGATAGCACCACAGCGACGGCATAAAAAACAACGTATGTCATATTATAAATAAGAGAGCGTCAACATTTACCCCTGCAGTGAGTGTGTGTGTATATGTGTGTGTTGGTTTGTGTGTGTGTGTTTGTATATGCATAGTGTGTGTTGAAGAGGCCTGTCAGTGCAAGTCTTCATATCTGTGTTTTGTCCCATGCGCCTCACTGTGTCAGTGCTATCACACCCTTATCAGCTCACTGGCACCAAACCGCTCTGTCTCGTACACACACACACGTACGCACACACACACACACACACACACACACACACACACACACACACACACACACACACACACACACACACACACACACACACACACACACACACTTCCTCAATGTACCCGCTCCTCTGTTTCTCTCTTCATGTCATAACTCTGATGGATGGTCAAGCCGGTTTTAGCTGATACTGCGTTACATATTTGAATTTGTTTGTAGGTATCAGGTTCATGCTTGAAACAGTGTGTGTGTGTGTGTGTGTGTGTGTGTGTGTGTGTGTGTGTGTGTGTGTGTGTGTGTGTGTGTGTGGGAGGGTGATGGGTGTTTGGGGGGTTGTTTTGTCTGTTTCCTCAGAGACTTGGCTGCTCTGTTGCGCTTCACTTCCTACATCTTAAGCCTACTACACACCGAGCCGATAATCGGCCATCGGACGGTCTGGCGAGGTCAGTGACTCAAGTCTGTTCGGTGTGTTCCGTGCCGTTGTCCGTCCGAGGGGCCATCGGACTTCCCATGTATAATCGACTGCCGGCAGTCGTACTCAAATGACCCATCTGAGAGTGCTAACCCGGAAACAGGTAGCAGAATGAGCGTGACTAGAGTCTCTCAAAATCTGATGAAAATCTTTTAAACTAACCTTTGTCGATCTGAAATGAAGACAGATTCAGCAACTGCGTGACATATTTCTCGCTTAAAATGTTTTCAGAAACACGTTTCGGTGAACTATTTTAGTACAATATGAGATCGTATTCTGAACAAGCCGCCTGTCTTTGAATTTCCGAAGAAACCAGAACCACGTGACGCGTTCGTCCAATCAGTTGCCAGTTTTCATTTTTGGGCAACAGTACAGATGAGTGCCATCTGCTGTTATGGAAACGTATTACGTGTCGTCGCTTTGTTGTGTTCCGAGACACTTTTTTGACCAACTCGGGGAGACTTATCAGTCCAACTGCCTTTTCTGCCGACGGTCGGCCGTCTGGTCTGTGTGTCTGGGCCTTTAGGTGCCAAGGAGTCCCAATGCCAAGCTGTGTGTGTGTGTGTGTGTGTGTGTGTGTGTTTGAGAGAGAGAGAGAGAGAGAGAGAGAAAGAGAGACAAACCTCATGTTATGTGTGTGTGTGTGTGTGTGTGTGTGTGTGTGTGTGTGTGTGTGTGTGTGTGTGTGTGAAGTTGTCACTGTGTCATCACTATACAGTTCAATAGACTCTGTTGGGGGCAAGCGCTTGAGTGTGTGCGCACACACACACACACACACACACACACACACACAACCTGTATATACTGTAGAGATGACGGTTTGTTATTAACCAAACCGTAACTCTTGTAATACAGCACCCCTCCTGCTAAACAGCACTGTTAAAACATGCATGTTATTTTTATTTCTTTTATATACATATCTGGTGATTTCCTTTTTTTTTTATTCTAAATATGCCATATGGGTTTGATATTTTTCAAATGCGTCACAATATTTCATTTTCTAAATCCAAAAAATAATCATTATATTGTGATAATGATAAAAGTAATTTTCATTTTAAAAGCCCTGCGTCCTACCTGGGATTATATTTTTTCTGATCATAACAAAGTGGGAGGACACAAACTATAAAGGATTAAAAAAAAAGGAATGAAGCCAATGTAGGTTACCATATATGCTATATGTACATTGAAAGAGTCTTTGGTTGCTGTAATCATTCCTCCTCTCTAAAATACAGATGTGTACTAAAGTGCGGATTGGGCCGCATTTTTCTGTCCGAGCCCGGCCTGCGTCCAACACAGTTAAAATCAAATTTTTTTCTCATACTAATGACACATGTACATGTAGCCTAAGAGCTGTTACACACCAACCAGACGGCCGACCGTGGGCAGAAAAGGCAGTCGGACTGATCAGTCGGGTCCCCGAGGTCCAAAAAAATGCCTCGAAACACACTGAGGCGACGCCGACTTGAGCGTACGCTCTGCACGTGCGCGAAACGTAATACGTCTCCATACCAGCAGGCGGCGCTTCTCTGTATTGTTTACCAGAAAATAAAAACCGGCAGCTGATAGGACGAACACGTCACGTGGGTCTTTTTTCTCCAGAAATTCACAGCAGGACTGTCATGGCAGCTTGTTCAGAATACGATCTCATATTGTACTAAAATAGTTCACCGAAACGTGTTTCTGAAAACATTTTAAGCGATAAATAGGCCATACAGTTGCTGAATCTGTCTTCATTTCAGATCGACAAAGGTCAGTTTAAAAGATTTTCGTCAGATTTTGAGAGGCTCATCCGCTCGCCATTTCCCGGTGAGTCCCGACTGCCCTGTCTCCGACTGAGCATGTCAGGTTGGCCGGACGACGGCACGGAACACACCGAACAGACTTGAGTCACTGACCTCGCCAGACTGTTCAACGGCTGTACTTCTGTTGATCCAGACTAACCCTTGGATCAAAAGCATTTTGACATTGTAATGTCCCAGCGTCCAAATACCATATAGGATGATATCCATTAAGTAAAGCTATGATAAAGGCGGAAGGGAAAGAAATGTCAACACCTGATGCAGAAGGACTCCAACTCCTAACTGCATCACAATGGCGAGCGCTGCTACAACATCATGTTTGGTGGCAGTTAGCAACATTTGTCAGCCATAAAGGGGGCCTGCGTGGAACAAGAAATTGATGTATGAGTTTTCAACAAGACAACTACCACAACTTCGCAGAGGCTGAAGCGTCTGGCTGAACTTTGGAAGCATCTGTCAACAAAGCTGTAAAACGATCACGGAAAACACTGGAAAATAAAGTTTTTTTGCAGGAGACGTCCATGTTATTTTGTCCTCTTCGTGTCGGACCAGACCAACACATCAGTTTAAACCTTAATTGGCCTGTTGTAAAGGATGAAACCTTGACAGTGACAGAGCTGAGCTGTTCAGTGCACAGCAGGTGTGTACCATATACTCTCAGCTCCACCAAGCATCACGCCACCAACCCACAATTTTTCACTCATACTCTCACCTGATTGGCTGGCTAATTGATTGGCTGTCAGGGTGACTGATGCTGTTGGTGCCCATATCCAACATATCCAAGGTAACGCACTGGTGCGACACCCGAAGCTCCCCAATCAGCATTTCTCAGTGAACAGAGCGAGAAGGCGAGCTGTGTGTTCATCTATCATTCTGATAGTAACTGGTACAGCTCCCCTGGCTCTCACAGTTGACCCCATTCAAACCGTCTTTCAGTGAAACTGTACTGTCGCCACACACGATTGATGTGTGAGCTTCTCTGACCTTCTCATGTAGGCTAATGGAACTCCATAATAACCTGCCTGCATTATGTGGTTGGTTCACAATGGTTAAAATGACATGAATTGTATTCTATCCTCGCCACCATACTCCACCTCTGTTTTTTCAGTAGCCATGCATTATGCTTTGTACATGTGTTTTTAGTGGGGAGGAGGGGGAGAGACAGTATTTCCCCCAAATATTTACACTTTAAAGTGGGCATAATGTGAAAAGAAAACCTGGGCTTTCGTTGGAGGTCTCATGGCAGTCAAATGGAGATTGTTGTGTGTGTTTGTTCTCTATTGTGTTTCATAAAGATCCACCCTGGTGAGTGGATTTCTAACATCCAGCGTGTTATTATTGCAGCTTTCAATGGTTTCACTGATCTGTTGCAGGTATTTTAGTGTCCAGTTTACCTGTTGGCTGTGGAGGGGTCAACCTCTCCTGCTCTACATTTTTAATTTTTTTTTACTTTTCTTTATTCTATAACCCTCAACCCTTCAAGGAGGTATATGACATGTAAAAAATAAAAATATATATATATAAAAAAGGAAATAGAAATAAAGTCAGTAGAAAGCAATTTATTATTATTTATTATTATTACTGTCCAATAAAGGGCAAATACAAGTCAATAAAGGTAGGGTTAAAGCGTAACGCCGCCTTCGCACTGGCACTTGAAATCAGCTCCGTAATACGCAATACACCCCCAGCGGACGTCGTACTACACCGTGGAAAAGCTTCGGAAGCGACTCACAAAAATGGCGGAGAGACTAGAACAACTGATAAGTGTCTGAATGTACGATTCTCTATGACCTCTCTTATACAGATATAAATAGATAGGCTGCTGCGTGGACAAAAGTTGCCCAGGACGTTGGCATGTCACGTCGGTTAAATGTAATATAGCGGTATAATGGCAATAGTTTGATGTCTGTTGCTAGCTAACTAATTAGCATTAGCAGGTTTGTTTATCAGTACCATAGCAACGCTGGAATTGTCGGATAGGAACCGTCCGTAGCCTTTCGCAAGAGTTAAATTTTTTGAACGCATCCGGATGACCAACTGACACGATTTTTTTCGCACCGCACTTGTTCGGACCCATTCGCATGCAGTCTGCGAATCTCCATAGGAAATGAATGACTTCCGGTCGTTTCGAAGCCGTATCGGAGCTGATTTCAACTGCCAGTGTGAAGGCGGCGTAACTCTCACCAAAAAGCAACCTAGGGTCTTTTTGTGAATGTACCCAAGTCAAACTTTCGTTTTAAGATTGACCGTATTTTCGTTTTCGGTCAAATGGCCTTTTGAATGGGAGTCCTAGGGGCACTACTATGATCGCATCAAAATCACTATTTTTAAAACACTAAGAAGGCTCAACACAACATGAAACTTTGCTCGAAGTATCACCAGGGGCTCTACACATGAACTCGAGCATTGAGAACACTGTTTGTGTACACAGAGTTTACTAAAAAGAAAGGTTTTGAACAACTCACTTTAGCAGTTGGTTTTTCCGCTCGCCGCCATCTTGTCAGTCAAAAAGTTTCGATCTCTGAATGAGGATGAACGGACTCCATAGGAGGAAATGTCATTCTTATATGAGGCTCCTTTTTCAACTACAAGGTCAATATTGTTTTTCACTAACGACAAAACAACGAATTATCCGTGCATTTATATGGAACTAAGCTTTAGGAGCTTTCCATCTTTACTCTCCTCCCTGTTACGTTGCATTCGGAGATCGACACTTTTTGACTGGCAAGATGGCGGCGAGCGGAAAAACCAACTGTTAAAGTGAGTTGTTAAAACCTTTCTTTTTAGTAAACTCTGTATACACAGTGTTCTCAATTTGACCGAAAATGAAAATACGGTCAATCTTAAAAGTGGCGTTTCCGTCCTAATTATACTTTTAAACGAAAGTTTGACACATTCACAAAAAGACCCTAGGTTGCATTTTGGCGAGAGTTACGCTTTAAGGTTGTGCAACCTCAGCCGGATGCCTGTCAACCCTACGTTGATGACAAGACTACAGGAAGTTAGTATGACTGTACACAAGCTAGTCTGGCACAGTCGTTTTACACAACGGTTTTTGTTCGGATTAAAGGAACAGTTCATTTTGGGTTTATATGCATATTTTGCTGTTTTTGGCTTGGGGTTACACACCCACGTGGTGCCCAAAGACTCTTAAAGCACTAAA
Source organism: Sander lucioperca (assembly GCF_008315115.2). NCBI lineage: Eukaryota > Metazoa > Chordata > Actinopteri > Perciformes > Percidae > Sander > Sander lucioperca. The sequence goes on from NC_050175.1 coordinate 35,591,576, forward strand.
TATTAAACCTTTAATATGTTATATCTTGTTTGTTTAAAAGCAGCCATTATTATTTTAACAAAATGTAGGCATCAATGTGCTTCAGATGTTTGTGGGATGGTTAAACAGCATCTGAAACCACTTGTAACTTCCAAAAAACTAACAATCTATCTGAGAATCAAGCCCACTTCATGCAGTGATTGCCCAGGTGTGCGAAGGTGCACCAGAAAAGCCCACAGAGAACTATAAAATAGGCAGTTACTAGCAGGTCATGCGGTAATAATTAGCCTCCATGAGAGACACAAACTGTAACGCAAACTGGAGCTTTAATGAATTGTGGTAACAGTCCTGTTTTCACAAAATATATTAGCGGTGGACCAAATTGCCATTTAGAAGATGTCGAGCTGTTATAGACTGAGGCTTTTTCCTGAGTATTACGGTAGGAGGCGGGTCTTGTTAGAGCGTGGCTGCTCGGCTGGGCGTGTTTAGTCTTTGTGTATGTGTTGTCTTATCGGGCTCCTGAGTGCTGTCCGCTCTTGCACGGCACGGCTCAACGTCGCAGAGACGGACACATAGCCTACGCACAGGGGCAGAAAGAGGGGCGGTGTATGGTGAGCCCAAAACAAACCGTCCGTCTGTCAACAGAGAACACTGTCGGCGTCTCCCCTGCGGTCCGGTTGGATTTACGGTTGCGTCTGCTGCAGCTGAAGGAGGTAGACTATATAGCTGGTAGAGCCACTGCAGCAAGGAAGGTCAGGAGCGGAGGATTGAGCCACCGGAGGCAGGCAGGAAGGCACAGGAACCCCGTTTTGAGCACCGGGACCCCGCCCGCTCGGCCGCAGCGTCCACCGCAACGCTGGAGCTCACCGACGGTCACAGCTGTCATCCAGGTAACATGCATGGAGGGCTGTAATATAGAGTTTGTGGTGACTCTGTGATTGTTCCTCAGCGATGCCCTGTGTAATTCCATTATACTGGTATATAGACCTGCGAGTTTACTCCACCTTTATATTGTTCATTCACCCAATGATTCGCAGCACTGTTACTGTGATAGTCATCAAAGTTTGTGGCATTCTACAGACGCTTTTATGCTCTAAGCGCTCTTCTGCTTCATCACACTATAAGTTTCTATAAATGATAACAATTACCATGCTTTTACCACTCAATTATCGTCTATTATATTATTATTTCTCTGACAATCAGTTAGTTGTTTAAATATTTTTGAAACAAATAATTGCCCCTGGCACCAGCTTCCCAGCTTCATACACGTTTGATGGTTTTATGAATATTTCTGAATTCAGAATATTTCTAAAAATCAGAATATCTTTAGGTTCTGAACTAAAGTCGGTAAAAACAAGCTATTTCCTAACTTTTCATAGACCAAACAATTCATTGATTATTGGAGAAAATTGTTTGCCGACTAAACAACAATAGTGAAAGTAGGCCAATCTTAGTTGCAGCCAAAGAAAACATAAAATAATCTGCCTTTTTCTCTACAGTAGGCTCCATCACGGGGCAATTATTTTCTTTCCTGTACTTCCAACCATGACGCAGACTCATTTTAGAGATGCAGTTAGTGTCTATCAAGTTGACAGTATCCAAAGTCAGTCAAAAGTTGTTGCATTTTCATTCAAAGATCGTGCCTGTTAGTGGTACAGATACTCTTAATGACTATAGGTCAAGTTCAGGTAGCGACCTCCTTCCCATCACCTTAATCGTCTCGGGGGAAATGATGCTGTAGCAACGACCCCCTGTGGTTCTCATCCCTCCCTAGGCAAAAAGTCAGCCGGAGTCTGTTTGTTTGGTTGTCACTGAACAAATTCATAATTAATTTGGTTTCTCCGTAGTAGTAGAATAGTGAGTTTAACAACATGGTCACACTTATTTGGCATTTTCTGTCACGTTATGGTCCTATAGTATACTTAAACCCCCAGAAAAGCACCTTTTGAGTAATGTTTTCTCAAGGTTATTCTCCCTGGCTGATCATGGAGCTCCTGTTTTAGTGCTGTTATCTCAGCAGCCATAAAGCCATCCTGCTAATATCCTGGTAAGTGAGTTTGATAAAGCTGGGGAGGATAGGAGGGTTGTGGGGTTGGGAGTTGAGGGCATCCAGGGTGCAGGATTATGTCATTAAGAGTGTGTGTGTGTGTCTGTGTGTGTGTGTGTCTACTTCGAGCTATAACCTCTATTGCCTGCTTTGGCTATGCCTTATCAAGCAGGCACACACACATGCATACACACACACACACACACACACACACACACACACACACGAACACACAGAAGCACACATACACACAGGCACAAACATTTCTACTACCTCCTGTTAATGGATCAGTTATAACAGTTGTTGTCTGTGTGTGTGTGTGTGTGTGTGTGTGTGTGTGTGTGTAATCTATAGCACTGATGATGCACGCACACAGACACTCACTCATGGTGAAGCTGTCTACTTTGTATGCATACAAAACATTCACCAATGTATACTGAATGATGTGCATGCATGCTCTTACATTATTTGCATTCTGGTGTGTGTGTGTGTGTGTGTGTGTGTGTGTGTGTGCGTGTGTGGGGCTCAGTCTCTGGGTGAATGAGGAGAGAGGGGAATACAGTGGGGACATGGAGGGAGGGAGAAGGTGGAGATGGGGGATGGAGGGTAAAGGAAGAAGGGCTAGTGAGAAGGAGGTTGAGAGGAGAATGAGAAAAGGATGGGGGGAGGAGGAGGGAGACTTCTCTCCAGTGTTTTTCCTGCTCTAATTTGCGTTGACAGCTGCTCCATTGGCTCAGGCTCTGAACCAGCCTTTACGTTGTTTTGGAGGGAGAGAGACACTAAGTATTCCTACTGTCTCTCTAACGTGGCTTAATTGGTGAAGCTTAAGTAGCTACAGTCAGACTGGTGCAGGGCTGTAGTTTCACTACAGATGTTCTGTAGCCATCTCTCGTCTTGCTAATTGTCCAATACCTCTGCTTTGTATTATGAACCAACCAAAAACATAGATTGTTTTCTGTGAGAGTAATTGACCCTTCGCTAAGCCCCGCCCTCCTTAGTTACTGTTGCTACGCCTGACAAGCTTTCGTGCCTGGCACGTCTATTACAGTGTATGTGTGCACCGGTGTCAGACATTCCCAAGGAGATAATTCGTAATTTTTGGCGAACAGGTGAAATATCTGAGAGAGCAAGACAAAAGGGACCGCAGTATGCATTTGAGGGATATATCCATAAATCTTGTGGAATAAACACAAGACATTAGCCTGACCACTTTGCAGTGATAACATTCTCCCGCTTAATATTTTTTAGCGATTAACAAAATGCTGAAATATATTTTAAAGTATGTCAGTGAGCCTCCGTCATGCCTTTAATCATCTTATTTTACGTTCAAATATATGCATTATGAACAAAGAACCGTCATTATTTCCAAGCAATGCTGTGCTGAGTTAGCTAGCTAACTAACATTAGCGTGTTCTTACGGGACATTCTAAAACGCTTAACGTGGCTTAAGTTCAGAAAACAACGATCAATGATCACCAAATTTCTCTCTCATATTGCTCCTCATAACCACTGAAAACGGTCAAAAAATCAAACCCAAAGTCCAATTATTATGGACGTTATCTGACATTAAGCTTTTCTGCTTCATTAGAGCCTATTATAAGGAAAAAGCTTAACGTGGTTTAATGTACCTACTAACGTCCATAATAATTGGACTTTGGGTTCAATTTTTTTGACAGTTTTCAGTGGTTACGAGGAGCAATATGAGAGTTTGTTTAGGTACATTAAACCACGTTAAGCTTTTTCACATTAAGCGTTTTAGAATGTCCCATTTACCTTGGAGCAAACGTAGGTGTTTTTGTTAATCCTGTCGACATTTAGTTGTAAATGGGGCCGCCCACATTGCTTGATCCACACCCGGCATTTCTCCCCTTGGGTTTTAGGTTTCGGGAAGGGAAAAAAATCCCACCACCCCGTCCAAACTTTTAGGATACCAGGTATCAGACTTGCACAATTCATACGCAGAACGCATGTTTCCCTCGCTTGAAATCGTGACAGACCTCCCGCGCCTAGTTACAGTTACTAAGCCACGATTGGCCTGTGGCGGTCTTCGGACGTGGCTTAGCGAAGGGTCATTTAGGACAGCAAGGGTTCATTATATTCGGAAAACAAAAAGATACGTATCAGTTTTAATTGTAAAAAATATTAAGGCTGTCAGTCGATTAAAATATTTTTGATCGCAATTGATCGCATGATTTTCTATACTTAACTCATGATTGATTGCAAATTAATCATTTTTTTCATCAGTTCTAAATGTACTTGTATTTTTCAAGTTCTTAATTCTCAAGTGGTATTTGAGACTCAAGGTACTCCGGTGGTAACTCTTGTGGAAAGAACCATCTTGAGGGGCTTTGACATGCAAAGCCCAAAAATGAGTTGAGTTGAAAGGAATTTACGTTAACTCGTTAATATCACGTTCATTTTGACAGCCCTAAAAATATGAGTATCAATCTCCTTAAAATACTCCAAATCCACACACTTTTTTGAAATAGTAGTAAGCTAGTTTTTCTGAGTAGCTTGTGTCTTTCAAGTGTTGTGTAGTGTGGTGTTCGTGTTGCTTAACTTCTGTCAGGAAGTAGTTTGTAGCATTGCTAGCTACAGTTTGCTAGTGGCTTCTATTAACACTGGAAATTACGAAACCCTTTTAAAAAAAAGAACATTTTTTCAACCAGTTTGTAAAGATTTTACATCTTCAATAGGAACCAATGGGCATGGGGCGGAGAGCCACAGACAGGATGGGGAAATTGGATAGTATTGAGAGATCGACTTTAACACGTTGTTGGTTTTGGACTATCCATGGGATTCGTTGACAATAAGAAATATAACGGACAGCATCAGACTTATCATTTAAAGCATTGGAAGTAGAAATGAAATCTTGACAGGCTCCCCTAAAAAAAACAAAAAACAGTCTTACACTTTGGAGGTTTAAGTAATCTGTTAACCAATGCGTGATCGGAGCATGGCACCAAAACAATATAATGCACGGAACACACCGAACAGACTCAAGTCACCAACCTCGCCAGACTGTCCGACGGCCAATATTCGGGTCGGTGTGTCAGTCCTTTAAACGAACAGTCGCGGCCATCACACACACCTAAACCACGCCAGTAGCTCCTCCCCAGAAGCTGATTGGTTCAGTCCGCTGCTGTTTGGACACAAACCCATTTACTTGAAGCCTGACAAGATGGATTATGGTGTGATACATGATCCCGCAATTCTTGTGCGATCTCGTCATATCACAAAAATCCAGCTGTCATGCAAGCTAAGCAAAATAACCCCTGTGTCCAGATTTAAAGAATGTGACCAGTGTGCTCAGTCACCTGCCTGTGATGATACATTACGAGTGTGTTCGTCTTGTCCTCCACACTATTATTTCAGCTTATTACAACTCGCGGCCTGTTTTTACATGCAGACAAAGTAACAATTAGGCTTTAGACAGAGCTCTGGTTTATGATGTTTGCCAGGCTTGTGTTCACACGCACACAGATTTGTGCACATACACATGTTTGGCATAGGCTTTAGTCTAACTAAAGCTGTATGTTTTTGACAATTTGGTTGTGGCGTCTCTATGGGCATCTATTGGGCTGTTCTCCAGCCTGTGTCTGTGCTCCCACTCTTTCTTCAGTGGGGGAGCAACACAGGAGGAGATGGATGATAGTCGAGAGTAAACGATGAGGATAGATGGATGAGGAGAGAGCAGGAGACGAGGGAATGGCAGAATATGGTGATAGATGGCTCAGGGTCAGAAGATAGTATGTCATCATGTAGCACCCTGTGGGCGTCATACGTCAGCTGTCACAGCATTACGTGCACCGTCCGTCTACCCTGCCAAATGCCACACTGGCCAATTCATCTCACGGAAATGGAACTGAATTCTAAAAATTGATTTGTGCTCAGTCGGGTGACCTAAAACTTCATCTTCACAGCAAATTAGTTTTGAAAATAAATTCCAAACTCTCAACTTCAACTGAAGTCCTGATGTCCGATGACTCCTATTAGGTGCCCCATACAGATGAAAAACGTGACATGATTGGTCAATAACACTGAAGTCTATATCACAAATTGGCACAATAAATTCGATAAAGATAAATGTAGCTATAAGTAGTTTTTTTTAATCATCAGTCCATGATATTTTATTTTCATGCTTTCTCCTGTGTGATTTCCTTGTCCTGATTGTTACTAGGGATTTTGGAATTGAATAGATCAGCCCAATTGTCACCGATACCCGATCCAGCTATTTGAGTCAGTATTGGCCTGATATCAGTATGGGATCGGTGCATCCCTAATTTATACAGTATTACAGATTCTGCTCAGGTCGTGTTCTTCCACTCTGTAAATGTAGCGTCAGTTTGTGGGCACCTCTCCCTGACTGCTTGTTTTCATTTTATTTCCTCATCAAGTTAACAAGCTCAGCAACTTAATTAAATGAATGAGTTGGTGGTTTTGTGTGAATGGATCATAATCAGTGCAGGCAGCTTCAAGTGCTGTGTGTGTGTGTGTGTGTGTGTGTGTGTGTGTGTGTGTGTGTGTGTGTGTGTGTGTGTGTGGGGACTGGAGCTTGGAGCTTGGAGCAAAGGATTGTGGGTGCAGTCTGGTTCTGGTTGAGAGAGAGAGAGAGAGAGAGAGAGAGAGAGAGAGAGAGAGATGCCTGTAATTAGTGCTCAAGGCCAACCAACTGCCACATTCCACATCTGTAAATGACAGAGTGGAGGCTGGACTCTCTCTCTGTCTATCTGTCTGTCTGTCTCTCTCTCACAGTTTGTTCAGACCAGTTGTTTCCACATCACAGCCTTCAAACCTCCAGAGGAGCAAGGAGATGAAGGCGGTCCTTATCGTCCTCCTCCTTCTGTGCCTTTATACTCGCTCGTCCCCTCCTCTCCTCCTTCTGTCACACCATTCAGGCTTTTCTTATCTTATACAAGGTGACCATTCTGCCAGTGACAGTGCTTCAGCAGATCACTTCACTAGTATCTTCTTGATGCTACAATATTCTTAAAGCCAGTTGATTTAATGTGCTTAGTTTTGCACAGTTAGATAGTTACTAGTGTTACAACTATACTCCATCTCGTAAGCATCCATGAGCAGGCAGTGTTTTATATGATTGGTAATTCCTCTGCTAGTTCTTAATGTAACTGTGCAGGTAAAAATCATTTTGGGCGGGTTATGATGATGTCTACTTTATGCATATGTATCCTTAGTGTTGCTTAAAATATGACCAATGTCTTATGACTGTAGCTGAAGTTATACCTTAACTTTGAGGGATTCCTGGCATAATGTGCTTCTGCTTCTGGGACAGAAAATTTCTTATTTTCAGGAAAAATATGAATCATAAGTATACAAATGCGTGTACCAACCACTACACCTCTGGTTTAAAAGGTTTAACATTTGGTGGCCGGGTTAGCTCAGTTGGTAGAGCAGGCTCACACGTATAGAGGTTTAGTCCTCAACGCAGTGGCCGCGGGTTCGATTCCGACCTGCGGCCCTTTGCTGCATGTCATTCCCCCTCTCTCTCCCCTTTCATGTCTTCATCTGTCCTGTGAAAATAAAGGCCTAAAAATGCCCAAAAAAAACCAAAAGGTTTAACATTTGCATAATGGAGATACAATTCAAAAAAATAATTTACGGATAACCTAAAAGAGTGAACTCATCAAAGTCATCAATGAGAGACAGCAGTGTGGACCGTGATAATAACAAGTGTACTGCTGTGACGGTATAGATTTTTGCGCGGTCACGGAAGGCTTGTATCATGTGGACGCGCCGACAGTTTTATTGTCATTACTTAAAATTCCTCATGGGGGTAGCAGAAACTACGCACTATAGCTTTAAACCTTACAACATATGTTGCAGCACAGTGTTTCCATTTCAGCTCAATGTGAGTCATTACTGCGTTTTGCTGTCATTTACGGTCGCGCTGCTCTCTCCTCTCCGTTGATCTATTCCACAGTTCTATTCCAAACAGTTCAGAAAGCTCTTTTGTCAATGAAGTTTAAAATGAAATAAAACGTTTTGCCGACAATGTGGAGGGCATACACTTCAAGGCACAGCGGTCTAGCAGCTGAGCAGACAGAGAGCAGGGAGGGCGACTCCGCAGTCCGCTAACTTGTTGCTCTCTCTACCAATATAAGATGCTCTGTTTTAGGCAACGAAATGTGCATGCAGGTTAATATTCAACCGTGCTGTTTTGTCGGGATTAAGCTATAAGCAGAAGGAAACTCCGCTAGCTGCTAGGCTAAAGTGCAATGGATCTTTTTCACAGCAGACATTTTTGACTAGTCATAGTAGGAAAAGCACAGCTGAAATTGATAACCTTATAACCTTACATTATATTTCATATCACACGTCTGTTCTCCTGGAACTTTTACCAGCAAAAAGTTAAATAAAATGAATAAATAAAAAATGGTGTGTGTGTGTGTGTGTGTGTGTGTGTGTGTGTGTTCTTGTTTAACTATATTCGTGGGGTCCAAAAACCGGGAATACAGTATCGGGGTCTGGACAGCTTTGTGGGGCCAAAATGCTGGACCCCACAACTTCAAAGGGCTGTTTGAAGGTTAAGACTTGGTTTTAGGGTTAGAATTAGGTTATGGTTAGGGTAAGGGTTAAGTTTAGGCATTTAGTTGTGATGGTTAAGGTTAGGGTAAGGGTCTAGGGAATGCATTATGTCAATAACGGGTCCCCACAAAGATAGTGAAACGCACTATTTGTGTGTGTGTGTGTGTGTGTGTGTGTGTGATGGTCTGATGATTTGCTGTAGAGTTTTACTCCCAGGTCTCTCCCTCCTCAGTGTGATGGATAGCAGGGTGCTGGCCGGCTGTCCCCTGCGTCAGACTGTCTATATTTGACACTCTCCATAGAGGAATCAGTCAATACCAAATCATTCTTTTTTTTTATAACAAGGCAAGAGAGCACCAATCTGACTGTAGGCTCTGTAACAACACTTCTATCTTTACAAACTCATGTTAAATGCACAGAAATGGAAAATGAAGTTCCAAATATGCCATGCTAAAATACTGGGAAGAGGACATATATGATGTACAAAATGATGAACAAAACATCAATATTTCTACAAAGGTGATTATGATAAATATAGGCTTAAGCGTCAATAATCAGGGTCCAACAGAACGCAAGCATTTGGATGCTTGTAATTTTCGGTTCAGGTGTAATATTTCCTTTCTTGACATTTTGTGAGTAGATTGTGAGAATGAAGAGCGTATGTCATCTATCTTTTAAAAAAAATTGTTGACAAAGTGGTTTGGTAGAACGGAGGAGGGAGGTAAGTGTGTGTGTGTGTGTGTGTGTGTGTGTGTCAAGGAGGTTTGAGAAGGTGGAGAAGAGTTTTTTTGGAGTTGGAGAAGGAGGATTGAATTTTGGTCTGACAGAAAGAGCTATTGGCTGCAGAAATAGAGGCAGTGAAGGATGAGGGAAGAGATTGATAGGTAAGCAGTTCGTCAGGGTGTTTTGATTTCCTTTCTGCTGCCCGTATAGTTGTTCTCTCAGCACGCACTGAGTCAGACAACCACGGAGCTGGGCAGGACTCGCCGTGAAGTAAGAAGACCGAGAGAGTCAAGAGAGGAGGGTAGAGTACTAAGGGACCGTTCGGTATTCATGGAATGGACCACTGGAGGAAAATAGGGGAGGGTCATGTCTTTTTATTTTTTGCTGAGGGGAGGGTCATCCAACATTTTTTAGTCTGGGCGGGGGGGGGGGGTCACCCAACTTTTTTATTCATGAAAAGAGCAAAATTTCAAAGTGGCTCGTTTGGTGCATTTTTATCCATGTAGCTCTCAGTCTCGGCCCTCTAGCAGATGGGTCTGACCGCATACGCAGAGTTTGCTGGCGGGGCCCCCTGGTGGCTCAAACAGGTAATTGCATTGTTTAAAAAATTAGTGGAATAATTAGATCTGGCATGACTAGATGTTTTATAAATATCTTAAATAACACAAAACAACTAAATGGTGATAGGTAATACATCTGATTTCATATACTGCTTTAGTAAAAAAAAATATTACCTGGCTGATGATGGGAGCAGCAGGACGCAAAAAACGAAAGTTACTGTTGCACTAGTCTGGACATCTTGCCGTGTCAACCTTGCAATAAAGGTTTCCTAAATGCCATGTATATAAGTGTGATGTCAGCTTACTAATTGATTGCGGGTTTTGTGTAGATTTGGACTTTTATACGTTTATTCCACTTTGTTTAAACGGTGAAGTGGAGAGGCCTCGTTCACCTGTTTGGAGCTGGCTGGTGAATGTGACGCTCGTATAGGCCTTGCTGGATACACCATGACTCTGTTTGTGGATCTACTGATCGCTGTGGATTACTTTTTTTCCGTGTCATTGGATTACGGCAAAATACGGATCTTTTTTCTCAACGTTTCTTAACGTTTTATGGTGTGACTGCCCTTAATTTCCGCGTTTGGAGAGGCATCTCAACAGAATGTAGGTTGAACACTGATTGTTCACCGTTACATTTTAGTTGAATTTAAGCGTCTGTCTGAGTTCCAAAACAGCCGTGCCGCGATTGGATTTCATAAGGGCGAATTGTTAAATTGTTACAATGTAACTTAAAAACTTTAAAAATAAACATATGTGTTTTGGAATATAATGTTCAGCTTCGGCAGCTTTACCTATGTGCTAAAATATACAATGACAAAGTGACAGTGAGTGTGACAAGTCCATAGCAACCAGTGTTGAATTGGTTATATCCCAGCATCCTTTGCTGAATGGTCTCAATGTTTTATTGTTTTATTTCATATGAATACTACTTTACTAGAGGAGTAACTTAGTATTTGAAGTAATGCAGTAATGCATGAAGTGTGCATTTAGTTTCCATGCTTATTGTGTTTCCACAACAATGTTAGTGAATAAATCTACTGAAATGGTCACCACACCATAACAGAGGAGTGTGATGTGTAAGATAAGAATGCAGAGGTTAACTCATGTACGTCATGGCTGTAAAAATCAAATGGTGTCTGTACTTCTTTGCTAAGTGCAAACTTGCATGTAAGGGGAGGGTCATGCCTCTTTTTCAAATCGTTTTGGAGGGTCGTAGGAAAATTATTACTGACGAGGGCAGGGTCACGTCTTTTTAGGTTAGAGGCCACAAAACTCCTCCAGTGGCCCCTTAATTAAATAACGAACAGTCTCTAAGGAGAGTATCTGTGGCAGAGTTGGGATGCATGAGATCAACGTATTTAAAAATAGAAAACATTACGCCTCATAAGGTATTGTATTCGTAACACAAATAAGGGCTGGGTCAGGATTGACTTGCCATTCGGTCCGGATGCGGACCTTGGTCCGGACTTTCAGAAGCCATGAAAAAAAAAAATCTAATGTTTAGCTACACAGTGTATAGTAGAGGGCAGTAATAAAAAAAAGATTATGGTAGAAGCCAACATACTGAAGCAACACAGCATCTCTCCTCATCAGCTGTGTTTCTTTGTGTTGGTGTGTATAGACACTCGTGTGTGGACACCATGCCCAGCTGAATTTTCTTTGTTCCATACTGTCTTTCCTGCCCTAAAGTCCTGTCAGTACCGTGTCATGGCCTGTCACACTTTGACAGTTAGTATGAGTGGTAGGGAGGTGGGCCGTGTGTTTGCGTGTATGTGATCCCTGACCTTTATCTTGGAATCCTTTCCCCTCCTTTGTGTTTGTGGTCTAAGGCTAAAAAGTAAGTATCTGAAACAGTTCTCCTGATTATAAATCTGCTTTTTGTGAGTTTTGGTGCAAAGCAAGTTGTTAGTTGTTACATTATCATGATGGGGAATCACATGCAGAGAAGTTCTAGCATAATAGGCCTGTTATATTCCCATAGCCATGATGTTGATGAGCTGCATGATAAAGCAGCTGCTGCTGCCTGTGTGTCTGAGTTTCTGTTGCAGCATGACCACAGATAAGGAGTGGAATTTAAAGGAACGTTCAGACGTTTGGGGAAATATGCTTGTTTTGTCTTTTTCTCCACGAGTCAGATGAGAAGATTAGTAACTGTTTCGTCAGTCTGCCAGCACATTTTCGCCGGATGATGTGAGACACGTTTTTCATTTCATTAATTCAATTCAATTTTATTTATAGTATCAAATCATAACAAGGATATCTCAGGACACTTTACAGATAGAGGAGGTCTAGACCACACTCTATAATTTACAAAGACCCAACAATTCCAGTAATTACCCCCATCCTCGAACCTTCAAATATATTCCAACGTTTCTGTCCGAAGCATTGAAACCCCAAAAACAGTATTCGGGACAGCCCTAGATATTTGTCATCATTGCCGCCTTGGGATTCTTGTTTGTAGACACTCATTATCTCATGGGACCCACCCTAAGCATTAAGCATAAGTATTTTTAAGTTTGGAGTGGAGGCAAATATTTCCAAAACTAGCGACAATAAAGCACAATATCTCACAGTATATAACAACACATTGAAGATGGTTAATCGGGGTGCACGATTCAGAAAATGTCACGATTCGATTCAATATTGATTTTTAGGCTCACGATTCGATTCAAAATCGATTTTCGATTCAAAACGATTCTCGATTCAAAAAACGATTCACAGTATGTAAATGTAGTTACTTTTCCCATGTGATTGCAGTAGACTAATAATAATAATAATAAATCGATTTTTGGAATTCTATGAATTGATTTTGAATCGGTAGAGCTTGAATCGCGATACGAATGTGAATCGATTTTTTTTTTTGCACACCCCTAATGGTTAATCCCCTCCAAAGTTATGATGACTGACTATAATTCATTTTGTCACCTCCTTGTTTTGCAAATTCACGAAGTCCCTGTCTCATGCACAGGCAGCAGCAGCAATGATTTCAATTGAAACTGAGAGAGAGGGAGAGCGTGGTGGTGGTAGGATGTGCGTGGATCTGGTTTGATGTCAAAATCAATGCGTACGTCATTAATAATTAAAATGTTTTTGTACATAGATGAAACTTGTGAAAAGTAATGGAAAGAAAAGCGGCCCGGAGATGGGGGGGGGGGGGGGCAGGCAGCATTTTGAGGGTGTGTAGAAGGGCAACTTTGGCGGCAATTACAACCGACAATCTTTTGATTTCTTTTTGGTCCAAATGTCAAGCCATGTCCCTGATAACGCCGACTCACAACTGCTGCCCAAATCCCTGCAGTTTAATAATCTTGAGCACTGGAGCTGTGCTGCAGGTATCGGTCAGATTACTGGTGTGTGTGTGTGTGTGTGTGTGGGCATGCGTACATTTGTGTTTGTCTCTGTCTTTGACAAACACACGCACACTTGACAGGCGCCAGTCTCTGTAATATGTGTAGACAGCTCAGTGGTCCATCCCAGCACTGGCAGATGGTGTTTATTGACCATTCCCCTTTCCTTCCTTCCTTCCTTCCTTCCTTCCTTCCTTCTTTCCTTCCTTCCTTCCTTCCTACCTCCCTACTTCCTTACTAGCTTCCTTCCTTCATCTAGATAAAGGCATGTACTTCTCCAGCTTTGAACTTTGAAAGCCCTCTCCAGACTGTAGCCGATTGCCAAGGATTTAGTGCTACCCCTGTGTGTGTGTGTGTGTGTGTGTGTGTGTGTGTGTGTGTGTGTGTGTGTGAAGTCTGTCCAGGAAGACAGTAGCTCCCAAGACGGCGGCCACCTGTATACAAGAACACGACTGTCTTTATAATCTATCTTTTTAATAAACTGTCTGTACACTTACAAAGTTCTCAATGTTTCGGTTAACATTTAGGGACCCTCATTATGCTACCGTTGAAGTGTGGTGATATTTCTAGCCTTTTTAGTGGTATAAATAGCGATTTGTTTTTAATTTCCCTGTGCCTCGAATACTAGCGTTGTAAGCTAATCAGCGGTCCGCGCTAGCTTGTTTCAGGCTACAAACACATTTGATTAGCATGAAAACAACAGAGTGGGTACACATCTGTTATTAACCCCTAGATTCGTTTTGCGCCGGAATTGTCCTTTAAGGGCTTGCTAACAGCAGTCTAAATAGAACTGGTGAAAGTCTTTAGCTGGGTAAAATACCCACACAGTAAAGAACTTGGGACAAAATTTCCAGCGAACTCATGCTGTGAAGCGCGATTTATGCTTCTGCGTTAAATCTATGCCGTGGCTACGTACGTAGGTTTGAGAAACACTATACCGGACCCCACGCCGTAGCCTGACGTGCACCTCTGGAAAAATGTAACTACACGTCGTGGCGACGCACGTCGCTCGGCTGTGGCTTGGTAGCGTTGCATTTCCCCCTACTCATTTTCTGGTTCTCCTTCTCCGTAAACAACATGAAATCAAGGAGAGGGTTAACTTTTCCTGCTACAGATTTCCTAACGTGGTCAGAAAGCACAGGGGGGGCACTTTGTTTCTCTCACTGTGCCTCTGGAGTCGGTACTCGCTCCGAAGCTAATCGGGTCACTCTCTCACTCGCTCTACCGCACACTCCCCACGCACACACACACACACACATGCCGGCCCTGCTATTCTCTTAAAGAGATCGACGCACACACCAACACATAAGTATAAACTAAAAAGCTCTGCGTGGAGCTTCTGCAGGACCATAAATCACGCTTAAGTCGAGACAGTGGTACCCCAGGTCTCATTCAGGTCAGAGTCCAACATTACAGCAGTAGGTCATAACCTATCTCAGGCAGAGTAGAATTTCTGCTCTGTGTCTCCATAGATGACGGGAGACATAACAGCTGTTTGATAAGACAGTGCTGCCTCAAAAACTCCCATCCTGCCAAGGCCAGGGAAGGAAGTTACATACACGTACTTACACATTCACTCACTCACTCACTCAATCACATTCATACTCGCAGAAATGGCAGTAGAAACACTGGATAAGATGTTCTTTGACCCAGACTGTCACAGATTAATGTGCTGCTTGGTATCTGGGCTACCTACAGTACAACTTTACTTGTTTCGGAGGTAGGAACAATTGTTGTAAATGATCCAATAGCATCTTCACAAATTCATAGATGAGTGAAGAAAGACCTTATTTGGTAATCTGTAATCATGTATGTCCAGGAGGAGTTAAAATACACATTCAGGAAGACAGGAACTTCAGAGTTGGGATGGCACTAAATGACACTACACTGTGGTTAAACTGTACTGCTTAATCCTAATTCTTCTCGATTTGAGATTCATTAAATGCTTGTCCGAATCTTGTTTACTTATCCAGAGTCCAGCTGCCCCTGAGTTTTCCCTAACTAACTACAAAATGCAATGCTTTTGAAACCTGTTGGAGACAAGGAGGTTGCTCATCAGATCAAATCAGATCAGGCACATGCTCGTCAGACCCTTTACCAAAAAGTATCAATAAGACATTATGAAAAGAAAAACCAGGCTTTAATTGTTGGATTGCAACCTTACAGAAAACTGGACATATCTAGCCACTGTTTTTTATCAGTGTCTATTGTTTGTAGAGTTGCTTTGCCCAGTGCAGTTTGTAGTCTCGCTAAACTGCCAAACTGTGCACAGTGGTGCTTTGAGCTAACTTGCTGACATTAGTTTTCTAATGTGATTATGGCTCTAGATGAGAAGTCAGATCAACACTAAGGCTGTTCATCCTGAGGGGGGGGGGGCGTGAAAGTTTTATACCCACATTACGCTGCAGCACCCAGTTTGCATTGACACGTCTCTCTGGCCGGCTGCCCTGCCTGTTTCAAAGCAGGGAAAGTCATGACAAGCTGCCAAATGAACATAATTGGCACTTTGCTGTCACAGTGACTGTATTCTGTGCTGCATGAAAATAGGCTTTCATGTAGTCTCACTCAGTGATATGATACACCCCCCCAGTTTTCTCCATGTTGCTTTCAGATTCAGGAAGTCACTTTTTTGTGTTCAAAATGCTCTGTTTTGCTTTTTGTTTTAACATAAATGCATTCAAATACTTCATGAATCCACTTCATTGTGGCTCTCTTGTGATGGGAAGATAAATAAATAAGAGTGGTTATGGATGTGAGTGTTTGTAGTGTATGCATGCGATCATCTGATATGGGGCTGGAGACGAGTGTCTTGTCTGTCTGTGGCCCAGCTGTCCAGGGACGTGTTTGTGGGTGAGCGTGGGAGTGCAGTTGTGTGTGTGTGTGTGTATGTGTGTATGTGTGTGTGTGTGTGTGTGTGTGTGTGTGTGTGTGTTTGTGTGTTTATCCCCATCGTTATCTGTGACAGATAGTTATGAGCAGACAGACTGACGCTTTCCCAAGTGTTAGCCTTGGGGCGAACTGGGGAGAGGCGTGCGTGTATGTATGTGTGTGTGTGTGTGTGTGTGTGTGTGTGTGTGTGTGTGTGTGTCTGTGTGACTGTGTGTCTGTGTGTGTTTGAGAGGGAGAGAGAGGGAGAGAAACAAAGAGATGAGCGTCTGAAATGCTTTTTTTTTATCGCAAACTCTTAAAACTTAATCCAAACCACTTTTGGTTTTCTTATTCTTACACACTTCCATTACTGCTTTCTTTCTTTGTCTTTCAGTTTCTCTCATTGTCTGTCTTTGCTGCTCTCACTGCAAAAACATTAATTTTCACAAGTCATTCAGTCTCACATCCAGTGTTAAAATGCTTTTTCTTTCTAAAAGGACCAAGCCCATTTACTACAAATTATGCCTACTTTATTTGTACATTAAAGAATTAGTTTGCATTTTACTTTCTGGCGGAGTTAGATGGGAAGATCGACAGTGGTTAGTTGGTTAGGTTGGTTATTGGTTTGAGGGAATGTAACTGGTGCAGCAACAAGTCCGGAACAAAAACCATATATTAACTCCAAACTGGAAATAAATACTGGAATTGTTTAAATGCTCTGAGTGATAAAATACAACACATGTTCTTGTAGCGTCCATGTTTTTTTTCCCCCCACATTCAAGGTTGTTCCTGCATAGATAAAGTTTTGGCGAGAGGTTTTAGCCAACGCCAAAGGAAAATCACGAGCGCCAAGCCGTCTGATTTTAAGCATTCAACATCAGTAAAAATTTATTGATCAATAGAATGTATTTCAAAATGGAAAAAATTACACTTCATAACACTTTGTGATTGTATTATTTTACAAATTAGCTACAACAGTAATAGCAGTTTATGTTAGTCACTCCTAAATTGTTCAACTTCAGAGCAAAACATGCTCCTTGGGGAAAAAGTTACTGTTACTTAAGTGTAGTAGGCCAAGGTCCCGGATGTGAAAGCCCCTTTACTGCATTATATTCCATTGTATTTTATACTTCTAATTGTTACCTGCCACCAGAATTTTTTGTTTTCTTTAAACATAAACGCATTCACCATAAATCGGTGCCTAAAAATGTATTAGAATGCAAGAAATTAAGTATTTGATGCTGAAAATTTACTGGTGGAGGACCCCCAGACGCCCAATGTTTCCCATACATACTGTAGGTTATACTTGGGTGCCCAGCTCAGGTACGTAGATTTTGACCCGCCTAGGTAGATAAAATCCAAATTACAATTTTTTTTTCCAATCAACAAGGTATTTTTTTTTTTTTTATAATGCAGACAGACCAGCAGCCTCCAGCCCCTCCCCCTGAGGTTGCGTGTACATTACAGCGGCAACGATTTACTCCAGGCTCAGAGGCTGGTAGTAGCACGCTGCTTGTAGTGATGTGGCTTTCCGTGGGATTAACTGTACTGATAAAACGTGAAAACGCCCGGAACATCCGGAGCTAATCATGCTAACCAAGCCGGTTCACATTCTTCGTCTCTGTGCCCGTACCCATTAACTGCAGTTATAGACTTGAGCCCAAATGAAAAACGACATTTTATGAAGTTGGCTGTACAAGTTTTAAACTACAATCCAGAGTTTTTGGAATGACAGCTACTGTTCAGATGAGATCTTGAGTGCAACAGGACTTATGTAACGTTATATTACAAAACAGTGTGTTAATCAGGATCCTAGCACTTTCAAAAACGAACAACGATGTACAAACAAACCAACCAAATTTAATTCATGTTAGCCATAACAACGTTATTGTCAAGGTTGGTGTAATAGCAGGCTTGGACCCAAAATGAAGGATGGAGCGAGGAGGCAGCAGGGCGATTTTAAAGGTTTAACCGATTAAAACAGATACAAACAAAAGGTGTCCTAAAGCAGGCAGGTAAAAACTGGCAACCGAGATCCAAACGAACTAATCAATACAGTGAAAACTAAGGAGCGCAAGAAGCTACAAGGAATAAACTCCACAGGGAGAGACGCAGGGAATGACAACGATCGGACAACAGACAGAGAAAGCACAGAGACTAAATAGGTAATGAGGGCAGTAACAAGGGACGGGTGACAAGAGGACTGATGAACAGATGAGACACATCAGGGCCGGGCAGACAGTCACAAAGGCGGGAAAACAACACAAGGCATGAAGTAAAACAAGACATGACGGAAGAAACAACACCAGAAAATAAAATATGAAAATGAAGGCATCAAAAACATACACAAGGAGAGAACCGGGAAACCAAAACAGAGAATGAAAAGAACCATGAACAAGGAATGAGAATATAGCAACAACAGGAAACGGTGAACAAACAGGGAATGAATTAAAAAAAACTAAAAAAAACAGGAAAAACCACAACTGAAACCACAGCCCTAACAGTTATAAAGTTATAATGCACCAGCGTCATGGTTATAGCTTGTTCCATTTGAGCATGTGCAGGAAGTGATAAGGGCAGCAAGTATGTATGGGAGCTGTTATCAGCAGCAGCCAGTGGAGTATACGGGTTTGCAGCACTGAACAATCCCAGCACCTTCAGTAAGCCCCGGGTGGAGAATGTTTCAATCAGTGTCAGCCCCCACACAACTGTTTTAAACAAGCTGAATGTTTGTCACACAGCACTGAGTCAGTTTTGTTTTTGCGCTGGTTTAGGTCGTAGTGCTTTTATTTCAATCGACATTAACGTAGGTAGGATTGCGAAGATCCAGGACTTAGCCAAAAAATGTGAACATCGACAACTTCTGAGTCCCTCCCCCCTTTCCGCTAAAGCCCAAAACAGTCTCCTAAGCCCCTCCCCCCATAAGGGAGAATGAATGCGTGTGCATGAGCAGTGATTGACACGAAGTTAGACCCCCCCCCCCCCCCTCCTGGCCATGATTGGTGCATCTGAACAGGGAGCTGTGGATTTTTGCAAATCGCACTACAGGCTGTAGGTGGTCCCAGAGGAATTTTTTTTTTTAATTACTCGCTTCATGTACTGTAGTTTTACTGGACCATAGGGTCAGTTTCAGCAAATATGACAATGGTTAGTTTTATAAGTCTTACCTACTGCACCTTTTAATATATAAAAGCAGAGTAGGCTGGAGATATTGGGACCTTTTTGTCAGTGTTGTACGAGTGCAACAGCAGAACATACCAATGCAGACCTGTTACATACCGAACTTAAAAAAAAGTATCCAAAGCAAGTATTTGTTCTGATTGAAGTTTCTTGTATTCTCTAGGGCTCCTGTCCTGCCCTGCTCTGTGCCCCCTGAATCATTCAGTCTCACTCCACCAAAGGCACCCGCAACGGATACGATCCCTCACTGGCTTCTCACTACTCAACACAGGCAATTGAGTTGTAGGTGAGTGCTTTCAAACCCTGCACCAACCTTCACATTCTGATGCTTTGAAAATATCTTTGAAATGTTATTTGGTTTATTTAGAACGGGTGCATTTATAAGATAGACTTACATGGGGAAAGAGACGTCTGTAAGTCAGTGGGTATTGGAATTGGTGCATATAAATTCAGCAGAATGCCGAAAATTAAGTTTTGACTCTTAAAATGACTTAGGGGAACGAAGCTAAATATGTGCCCCCCACCCCCCCAATGTTTGAATGAAACTCCCAGCGTATACACATTAGGGCTGTGTATTGGCAAGAATCTGGCGATACATACCACGATACATGGGTCACGATTCAATATATTGCAATATATTTCGTTACTGTGCGTAAGACGATAAATTGGGATTTTTTTAGTATTTTTTTTTAAGTATAATTTTAGAAAAACTAATATTTAAAAAAAGACATGATGTGAATAAAAGTCAAAGAAGTTTACTTTAGGTAAACAATTTGGCACACAGAAAATCAAAGTGCCAGTTTGGCATTATGGTTCACAGGTTCTTAATGAGCTAATGTTTATATGCCAAAGTAGGTCAAAGTTCAGCCATGGCTACATTGTTAGCTTCTAGCGAAAAGTCAAGCACTGCTAGGCACTGTTAGGCAAGGACACTAGTGGTGTCTCAGCATAGCCATCTAGCAGTAGGGGGTTTAAACACAACATAAACGTCAACCACTGTCTCAAGTGAATATTTTTGCACATAGACTTAAAAAAAAAAATTTATATTGCGTTTTTGAAAATCAATATAGTATTGCTAAGGGACTGTTCGTTATTTAATTAAGGGGCCACCGGAGGAGTTTTGTGGCCTCTAACCTAAAAAGACGTGACCCTCACCTCGTCAGTAATAATTTTCCTATGACCCTCCAAAATGATTTGAAAAAGAGGCATGACCCTCCCCTTGCGTGCAAGTTTGCACTTAGCAAAGAAGTACAGATACCATTTGATTTTTACAGCCATGACATACACAAGTTAATCTCTGCATTCTCATCTTACACATCACACTCCTCTGTTATGGTGTGGTGGCCATTTCAGTAGATTTACTCACTAACATTGTTGTGGAAACACAATAAGTATGGAAACTAAATGCACACTTCATGCATTACTTCAGATACTAAGTTCATCCTCTAGTAAAGTAGTAGTCACATGAAATAAAACAATAAAACATTGAGACCATTCAGCAAAGGACGCTGGGATATAACCAATTCAACACTGGTTGCTATGGACTCATCACTAGGCTTCGTCATTGTATATTTTAGCACATAGGTAAAGCTGCCGAAGCTGAACATTATATTCCAAAACACATATGTTTATTTTTAAAGCAGATTTTAAATTACATTGTAACAATTTAACAACTCGCCCTTATGAAATCCAATCGCGGCACGGCTGTTTTGGAACGCAATAGACAGACGCTTAAATTCAACTAAAATGTAACAGTGAACAATCAGTGTTGGACCTACAGTCTGTTGAGATGCCTCTCCAAACTCACCATAAAACGTTAAGACACGTTGAGAAAAAAAGATCCGTATTTTGCCGTAATCCAATGACACAAAAAAAAGTAATCCACAGAGATCAGTAGATCCACAAAAAGG
The DNA here is from genome assembly GCF_008315115.2 of Sander lucioperca. Taxonomy (NCBI): domain Eukaryota; kingdom Metazoa; phylum Chordata; class Actinopteri; order Perciformes; family Percidae; genus Sander; species Sander lucioperca. The sequence goes on from NC_050175.1 coordinate 35,612,736, forward strand.
TAAATGATACGGTGTATCCAGCAAGGTCGATACGAGCGTCACATTCACCAGCCAGCTCCAAACAGGTGAACGAGGCCTCTCCACTTCGCCGTTTAAACAAAGTGGAATAAACGTATAAAAGTCCAAATCTACACAAAACCCGCAATCAATTAGTAAGCTGACATCACATTTATATACATGGCATTTAGGAAACCTTTATTGCAAGGTTGGCATGGCAAAATGTCCAGACTAGTGCAACAGTAATTTTCGTTTTTTGCGTCCTGCTGCTCCCATCGTCAGCCAGGATATATTTTTTTTACTAAAGCAGTATATGAAATCAGATGTATTACCTATCACCATTTAGTTGTTTTGTGTTATTTAAAATATTTATTTAATATCTGGTCATGCCAGATCTAATTATTCCACTAATTTTTTAAACAATGCAATTACCCGTTTGAGCCACCAGGGGGGCAGTGCTCCTCCTGCAACAGCAAACTCCGTGTATGCGGTCAGACCATCTGCTAGGGGACCGAGACTGAGAGCTACATGGATAAATATGCACCAAACAAGCCACTTTGAAATTTTGCTCTTTTCATGAATAAAAAAGTTGGGTGACCCCCCCACCCAGACTAAAAAATGTTGGATGAACCTCCCCTCAGCATAAAATAAAAAGACATGACCCTCCCCTATTTTCCTCCGGTGGTCCATTCCATAAATACCGAACGGTCCCTAAATAAAATATTGCGATACTCAAGTGTATCGATTTTTTTTCTTACACCCCTAATACACATACAGTACGTGTGTGTACCATTGTGGAGAATATGTGCAGTTGTGTGTCACAGTAATAGGATAATAATATGGGCCAGGATTACAGACAATGTGATAGAGGGATTACCAGGATGAGTGGAGGAGAAATAGGAGAGAAAGGGGAGGGAGGGAGGGAAGGAGGGAGGGAGCTGGTGCTTGTTGAAAGGTGCTACAGAGTGTAACTGGGTTAGAAAAGCTCAACTTCTTCTCATACAGGAAAGGCTCCTATCACAGACATACACAGCCGTGCGGTAAAATGCCAAAAAGATTGGCAGTGGATACAGTTTCATTATTGTTGGAACAAGGACATTCAATCAGCCAATAAAGAATCATCAGAGTTACTTTGATTTTTCAGCAGCTCTCTTCCTCTCTCCCTTTGTTTATGCTTTTCTCTCCCCATGGGTTTTTGTTTGCCTTGTTGTCTTTCTTTCTTTCCCTTTTCCTTCTTTATTGATTTGTAGATTTAACATGAGATGACATGTCGTCGATTATGAGGGCTTTTCTCTTGATGGTGATACATCACAAGTGAAGCTTTAGAAATGTATAAAGAATCAGCCAGAAATCTTTGCGCTGTTCACCGAAACTTAAAGAGAGCCTTTACTTAAATATGCTTATTTCTTAAATGAATATGAACCTAATTTAATTGCGCAAAGCATGTCGTTACCGCTACGGGGTTAGCCTAGCTTAGCATAAATACTGGAAGCGGGGAGAAACAGCCGACTTGGCTCTTTCCAAAGTTCTGAAGACCACTTGGTTAATATGTTGAATCTCTGTGTTTAATCTGTACACAATTTTAAAACGAGTTCCATGCTGGAACTATTTCTTGGTAAACAACAGTAGTGTCGTGAGTACTATGGGTGCCTCAGTATTCATGGGTCGGGACCTCTGACTATATCAAACTCTCGAGTTTGTTGTGCAGGGCACAGTAACAGGATGTGCGGGTAGGGCTGCACGATATGAGGAAAATATCTAATTGCGATTATTTTGACTGATATTGCGATATGATTCACGATATTGGAGGGAATGATCATTTTTGTATCATTATTCTCATTTTCATTGAAAAAAAAAATGTTTTTGCCTTTAACAAATATTGCGCCCCCTGCGATTTGGATATTATACTAGTTCATATTGCGATTTCGATAAAATTGTGATTAATTGTGCAGCCCTATGTGCGGGTGAGAAGTGTAACAAAACATCCCAATTTTGGATGATGGAGCATTGAGGACGAGTTGAGGAGTGCCACAGCCTGAGGAAAGAAGCTCTGTAGTCTTGCAGTCCGACAGCAGATACTTCTGCATCGCTGGCCGACAGCTGCAGGGCGAACACACTGTGGCTAGCTGGCTGTTGTCTTTTTAATCTCCTTTGGGCTCAGCACAGGCCCCTCACCTCACCGCTATCACTGGTGCTCGGTAGATACCTAACAATGATGTTCTGAGTGGTTTTATCACCCGCTGCAGAGCCCTGCTGTCCCGGGCCGAGCACATCACATGCCATGATGTCAGGATGCTCTCTGTTGCTCCTATGTTAAAGTTGATAAGAACTTGGCATGAGAATTTAGCTTTTTTTTTTTTAGTTTCCTTAAGAAATACAGCTGTTTCTGAGCTTTCCTAACCAGGGTGGAGATGTGTGACTGGGATCTGTCTGCTGCTAAGTTGGCCTATCAGTTACCTGGGAGAGATTGTATTGAACGTTGAGCTGAAATCCACAAACAACATTCTGATGTAAGCATGTTATTTTCAAGACATGTGAGGGCTGAGTGGAGATGGCATCCCCTCAGGCAGCAGGTATAGTAGCCACGTGCTAACTAGCACTTAGTAGACACCAAGCCATCTGGTCAACATTTCCACTTGTACACCAAAAAATAGCAGATTGCCATGATATGAAATAGCTGAAAGTCTGCAGAAAACTGCTTGGTGGAGAGAGGCCTGCTGGAATTTAGGAGATACACTTCAGTATGTGGATAATACCAGCTCCTGTGCATGTCAGAATGTATCCAACTTCTAAGATAAATGGGCTGACTGATACGTACTGAAGGTATGTAGATTATTTCAAAATGAATGAATAAGTTTGAATGGAAGGAGAAGAGTGAGAGATAAAGAAGAAGAGGATGAAAAGGAGGAACTGAGAGTGAATGGAAGAAGAAGAGAGGAGACAGGCATGGAGGAATAGGGGCTGATTGGCTGACTGATTTCATGAGTCACTTGTCTGCAGGCAATAGAGGCTGGAGAGACAGGTGGCTGTGTGTGTGTGTGTGTGTGTGTGTGTGTGTGTGTGTGTGTGTATATGCGTGCGTGCATGCGTGCGTGTATGTGTCGAGGCATACAGCGATACTGACCAGATGTGATTTGTGATGTTCAAAAGTCTCAGCCTGAGAAGGAAAATACTCAGGAGAGGATAAAGGTCATAACTCACAAACATACATAAACACACACACACACACACACACACACACACACACACATATATACACATATATATATATATATATATATTTTTTTTTTTTTTGTCTGTTGGAAATGTAGTAGTTGCAGGTTGGAACACAGACAGCCGACCCATACTCATACAGCTTTGAACAGTCAGCCAGTTCATATACAGCTCAGCCTTGTGTATTGTTCATTTTTAATGTGGGAAATTCTTCAGATCTGTAAGTAAATTGTGTAATTAAAAAAAATACTATTGTATATTTGCTGTTTATATCACACAGCTGTAATCAGATGACATGTTCTCACAATGAGCAACATTTAAAGGGAAAACATACGAAAATCTGCTTCATTAACGTTTTTACGTTCCAAATTTGCAGCCCCTATGTATGCATTTTGAAACTTTGGTGCCTCCCTTTTTTTGTGTGCAGAAAAACAGAAATGTGTCTTTGGTTTGCACGTGCAAAGACTGCTAATGAACATGTTTACATTAAAACGCATCATACCACATCCAGACAGGACACATTAAGACACATTTAACACATGCAAGTCAATACACAATAGAAGCTGCATTAAAAGGAGCAGCAGGTACTCCATGGTGAGGACTGGCAAAAATAGATATAAAGTGGTGGAGGGGCTTTTTTTCTGAGTTGCTTGCGTGTTTGCTGTCTCTGTGTTGTCAGTAAGTGAGACGCACACATAAGTTGAGGATCCGTGGAATTAATTTATAAAAGAAAAGGAAACATTGGTGCCCACGTGTGCATGACGGCAGAGCACCGCTGATGATATTACTTATGATAGAGAGTGCCATCTCTTTCACGCTCATTACACCAATGCATCACAGTTCATTTGATAGTGATACAGACACTGTTGTCAGCGTCGATCAGAGGAGCCTGAACTGTGGCTGGATGTGTGTTTGTTGCAAGGGCTGCTGGCTTGTCAGGGAATAGACTGTGAACACTCCATTGATTCAGTGTCATCACACACACACACACACACACACACACACACACACACACACACACACACACACACACACACACACACACACACACACACACACACACACACACACAGAAAGAGCCAGCACAGGATCAATGAGGCTGCATCAGTCAATCAATGTTCTGCCCTGGCTATGAATTAGATCTTGCCTCGACAAGATGCCTTTTGTGTGTGTGTGTGTGTGTGTGTGTGTGTGTGTGTGTGTGTGTGTGTGTGTGTGTGTGTGTGTGTGTGTGTGTGTGTGTGTGTGTGTGTGTGTGTGTGCATGCGTGCGCGCGCGTGTGCGTGTGTGTTTTTCCAATAACTTGTCACTATTCATGCAGTGTCTGATGGTGCAATTTAAAACCCATTTCAAAGTACTTAAAGACACTACGTTTTCATCCATTGACATTTTATTTTTAATCAATATCTTTTTTGTCTTTTAGTTTTTCTTGTATTGTATTATTTCGATACATTCTTTTAAATGACCAAATCCAGGGCTAGGAAAGGTGACTCAGTTTATTTGGGCTACAAGTTCTTGGAGCCTTTTTGGAATCTTTTTGGAATGAAGTGGCTAGTAGGTTTATTGTCCCTTCTTGTACTCTGTTTGTGACAGGATCCTGAGTAATCCCCCCTCAGTGTGTTTATGACACACACACACACACACACACACACCCAGATGCTTATTTAGCCTACAGCGTAGATTAATTTGGATCCAAGGATCACAGTTGTTGGTATGGAAGTCCACAGATGCCAATATTAAAATAAAAATAATTTCATCAAACTGAAATCTAATTTTGTAATTTGTGTTTGCATGATGTATGAGAAAATTCCAATGAAAAAAATCCAATCCTTCTTTTCATTGTTTGAAAATACATATTATGAGGTAATATTAAAACAGATTCAAGATTTCAAATTTCAACGTTTTTATTTGCCACTACAAATTGTGCAGTGAAATACACAATGGCATACTCTTGAGGCTAAGCCAAGAAGGCTAGTGCAATATAGGATCCTAATTAAGAATTTTAGTAAATTAGAAAAAAAGGTCAAAGACACAGAAATATTAATATATGTATTTTAATCATTGAAATTCTATAGTGTATACTGATCTCAGTTGTAAGCAAACTATACAATATTGTACAATAGTGCAGTTATTCAATGTACAGGGCATTGCAAAGGATTCACAGAGGACAGTGTGCTGGACAACGCACAGGATAGACAGGATATACTGCCTTATTTTGTTTTATCATGTGTGCCCATTACAGTCGAATGTTTTAATTCAATGTACCCAGGACTCCCTGCAAAGTAGTGTTGGTTTCATTATGAGGGAACTTTACATTTAACCAGACTTCAGTGCTAAGCTGATGTAAAGGGGCCACTGCTTTGACACAGTCAAGAAAAAGCTCTGTAAACTTATCTTCAAGTTCTCCCTCCACTACCATGCACACTTAGGGCCCTATCTTGCACCCGGCGCAGCGCAAAGCCCGACGCAAGTATCTTTGCTAGTTTAAGACCGACGCAGTTGTCAGTTTCCCGTCCAGCGCCCACGTCGTTTAAATAGCAAATGCACCTGCGCCCATCTTTGCACCCATGGTCTTACAGGGAGGTGTGTTCAGGTGAATTCTTGGCGTATTGCTATCTTGAGGCAGCGGGAAGTGATCGCGCCATTGACCAACAAAAACGTGGTCTAAAGTCAATAGCGCAGCATTTCATTGTTATTTTAACAGCAAATTAGTAAAATCCACCTAGGCTCGTGCACAGCGCGCACACACTATGCTTGTTGCACACACACAGAGAAGCGCTGCAGCACACAAACATGCAAAAGATTACAAATAAAAATATTACGGTGCAAATCCGCCATCATAATAGCAATGCGCCAAGGTCCAAACGCGCCTGACTTTTAAAGGGAACGGGAGATGACACTCTGATTGCTTTATTGCATGTGATGCCCAAAACACACCTATGAATTAATGAAGACACTAAGTACAACCCTTTTGAACCACGCGCCCGGCGCACGGACCCTTTTTTCCGCCGTCAAACTAGCAAAAAGTGGATTTGGACACGCCCTAAACGCACCTGCGCCATGCGCTTCACGCCGTGCGCTTAGATCGTTAAAATAGGGCCCTTAGTGGGATTGTTGATTGCAAACCGAAGCTTTTTCGTTATCACAAGAAGGCCGAAGCTGCCTCCACGTTTTCCATGAACTCGCCATCATAAAGTGAACCTATACAGTTGTTGTTCTCTCATTGTATTTTCTCTTACTTTCTTCATCCAGTTATTTCCCTGCTGGTGATGTTGATCTTATGACTTTAGGTGAGGCTAATAAAATGACATTTGATGAGTCATTTTGGGGATAGGTGTATGCTTTTCTGTTCTGTTTAATCTGTTTAAGCTTTACAGTTACTGCTCTAAGTTATACTAACCTTCCGGGACGTAAATCGTCGTAGTCGTAAATGTTGACTGTTGTAATGATGATGTTCCCTCTTTTCCTTTAACTCTTATTCTCCAATACACCCATGCCCTTTTCTTTCTTTCTTTCTTTTCTTTTCTTTAATCTTTCTCTTTTATGCTCTCTCCCACTCCATTTTTTTTAAAGTATGATTTACTCCCTAATAATGTTTATATGTCCTTATTGGATGTCAATTTCATTTGTTTAGCTTGCAGACTGAGCTTTACAGTGCTAATGCGATCTCCTCTATACATCTGTTTTGTAAGACTTTTGAGATGCCCTGGCTTTGGATTTGGTCTTATTTGCACAATCTTTTCATATCTTTTGACCAAATATGTCTTTACCTTATGTTTGAACAGTGACAGTGCTAAATAGTATTACTACTACTAAAGGATTTTTCTTTTTCATGTGAATATTGGAAGCCTTTTACCAAAAAATGGATTCACTCAGAGCTCGGGTTGTCTTCCACACACATTACACGCTCTGAAACTTAGCTGAGTAGCAAAAAATAGACACTGAAATCGAACAACCAAATGATGTGTGATATAGAGCTGACAGACGCACCAGAGGCGGTCTAAATGTGTTTCATTAAACTGAGTGGTTTTTTTTGTAGTAAATGTTCGTGAGAAAAAAAATATGTCACTATTGGAAATGTATACAGACCCCCAACCACAGTGAAAAGAAGCTTTTATCTTTCAGGCTCCTTCTGATTGGAATAAGTTACCTTTAAACACTGTTCTCTGTCATCATTTAGCTTTTTTTGAAAATGTGTTGTTTTCACATCTTAAAACAGTTTGCCAATGTTTTTAGTTTCAGGCTTCCATATAATATTTCTTACGTTAATGTGGTCAAATGCTGTGTGGCCAGGTTGGCTCAGTTGGTAGAGCAGGCGCACATACAGTATACATAGAGGTTTATGCCTTGACGCAGAGGTCCAGGGTTCGAATCCAACCTGTGACGATTTCCTGCATGTCTTCTAGGGTTCGACCGATATGGATTTTTTTAGTGCCGATACCGTTTTTTTTTTTTTTTCATCAGCCTTAGCCGATGACCGATACGGGCTGCCGATTTTCTTGAGCCGATATTTGGAGCCGATACTGCTTTTGCTCCCTCAATTTACATCATGAAAATGTAAACCCTGCCACACTGGATTTGTTTTCGGAATCTGCTCTGCCATTTCTTTAAAAATAATAAACAAAAACACAGATCAGTGTCACTTCTGCAATCATCTTACATTCATATCACCCTAATTATGTGTGCAATGTGCATCATATGGATGGGTGCACTGCATATGGTTAACTGTGCAAGGGTAAAAGGCTTTTATCAACATCTACAACACAGCCTTGATGATGCATTGCTTGCTGACATATTATAAGACAGATATATCAGGTCATCACAAAATGTCCTTTGTCAACACCTTTTAAATAATTTAAGAAAACAATAAACCTCAAAAATTTGCCATTGAAATAAAGTGCTTGATTTGTAATTTAAGACTGCCATGGTGCTGGAAGCCTGCCAGGCTTCCAGCACCAGCACTCTGCTAGTGGGGGAGGGGCAGTGCATGGTCTGCACGTGAACTGCAGCATCTCCAGCAACACAGAGCTGCCTGTGGACGCCTGTCTGTAAATAATGCCAGGAAAAAACTATCGGCGAACGCAGTATGCAAATATCGGCCCGATATATTGGCTGGCCGATAAAATTGGTCTATCACTGTCTTCCCCCTCTCTCTCCCCTTTCTCACCTTGCTGTCCTGTCCATTAAAGGCGGAAAAGCCCCAAAAAAGAATCTTTAAAAAAAAAAAATACTGTATACCTAGTTACATTTGTACGCTTATGGAAAGGGAGGCAGAAGGAGTTTTTGGGATAAGGGCACTACATACAGTAAATGCATTGCATTCGGTCCTTCTGGTCATAATGGTGCTTATCCAAGTCATTATGGCTTTTTTATGTCAATACCGAAGCTTATAGGTTTCGTTTTAGTGAACTTAATAGCATATTATCAAACCTGACTTATGATAGCATAGTCAGTGGATCATTGAGTTCTGTATGAGACACATGACCTGAAACAGGAATACTTAAAAAAAAAAAAAAAAATTAAATTGGAGGGGTTTGGTTTTATAAGCTCATAATAATGTCCCCTTTCTCTTGCTCCACTGTTTCTTTAAAGCTTCAGGCCTGTGTAGTGTGAAGAACAGTGCACTCTTCCTGTTTTGTTCTCTAAAACACAGCAGATTTCCACCACTGTATCCCAGCAGTCATCACAACCAGAACAGCCTGAACGTTTGTTTTGATATCAAACTGTGGATTTCAATGACAGCAGTTTCCAAATAATGAGAGATTACATTATTAAGGTGTAAGGATACTTTTTTTTTTTTTTTTTAAGAATGGACAAAATCACTGGAGTTCTCCTTTTAAAAGTTTGTTTACTTGCTGCAAGTAGAGTCAGTTTACAGCACTTCATCATAAGTACAGAAAATGACTAATCTCTAATAGTAGCTTTTTATAGGGAAAAAGGGAGTGATATCACACAAAGAGAAAATGTCTTATCTCTGGTCAGGCTTGACGTCTCCTCCGCATGCCCTGCCCTCAGGGGTTTTCTGTGCTTTCCACAAGGTCAGTGATAATCATGATTATCACATGAGAATCAGAAATGGATGCACAGTTTCTTATGCAAATAGTTTAACATTAAAATGAAGCAAAGACTATAGCAAGCATAACTTTTCTAACATAAGGTCTTAAAGGTCCCATGGTATGAAAATGTCACTTTATGAGGTTTTTTTAACATTAATATGCGTTCCCCCAGCCTGCCTATGGTCCCCCAGTGGCTAGAAATGGCGATAGATGTAAACCGAGCCCTGGGTATCCTGCTCTGTCTTTGAGAAAATGAAAGCTCAGATGGGCCGATCTGGAATCTCCTTCTTATGATGTCATAAGGAGGAAAGTTACCTCCCCTTTCTCTGCTTTGCCCGCCCAGAGAATTTGGTCCGCCCATGAGAGAGAGAGACATCATGGCTTGCAAACAAGCAAAGTGGCAGTTGGTCAAGGCCACACCCCCACTCTCCACCTTGCCCCCCTCTCTCCTCCTCAATAGCATTTAAAGCTACAGATACAGAAATGGCACATCCTAAGGAAAGCTCATTGTGGGACTGGCTCTAGTGGCTGTAATTCTGCACCAAGGCTGAATTTTGGGAAAGAGACTTCAGATACAGTATTAGGGGACCACTAAGGCCTATATAAAAGAGACTTCAGATACAGTATTAGGGGACCTCTAAGGCCTATATAAAAGAGACTTCAGATACAGTATTAGGGGACCTCTAAGGCCTGATGTAAAAGCATCCAAAAAGATACATTTGGTGCAAAATAGAGGCCGACTGATAAAGGATTTTTAAGGCCCATATCGATACAAATATTTGGTGATTTAAAAATCCGATATTCTGATATATCGGCCGATATATATTTGAAAAAAATAAATAAATACAGAAACGCGTAACAAAACATAAACAAATTTCCCTAACTATTAGTTATTTGTAGTTATTTATGAGTCCTCACTAAAATAATATGATAATGCAGTTTAAAAATAAACTTGTTTGTTTTATTGTCACAACAGAACAGAGGAACATCAAAATATATTAAAGTTCTGATAAATAAAATGTATAAAAATACAAACTTAAGATTTGAAACTTAAAGTCCTTTGAACAAAAACACAATAACAACCAAAAAATCAAAGAGTGTTGCCAACAGGGACGTTGTAGAGCGCCCTCTGATGGACAAACTATGTAATGCCAACACTCAGAACATGATTGAAGGGTGTTTCGTCCGTTTTTTTTTTTATTTTTTAAATATTCATTTATCAGCCATTATAAATGCCGATACCGATAGTTTGGAAAATGCCTAATATCTGCCGATAATATTGGCCCGCCGATATATCTGTCTGGCTCTAGTGCAGAACTAATTTGTACCTGTGGACAGAACAGGGAAAGCAGGGTTTCTATCGCCAGATGAGGGACAACTCTGTCCGGCTTATTTATGTAGCTTGTTGGAATAGCAAGCTAGCGTTAGCTAACTAACCAGCCAGCCCGCTTCTAAATAAATACCTTTTAATTATCTAAACACTTTTTAACAGTCAAACTGAAACACTGGCGGTCAGCTCCAGGTCCTGCAGACGGACCGTGATCAGTGGGTAACAGGTGCCAAGTTCTGCATCCCTGCCGAGAATTACATCCACAAGGGAAAATAATGATTTTATTAGGCAAAGTACTGTTTAAAAACTAGGCTATATACATTTCTTTGTCATGTTCATCAATGATTCTAATTTTAGAACGTTTAGAGACATCAATGTTTTATCAGACTCAATTGTAGCATTTCCTTGCTACCTGGATGCAATTTTCGGTAGCAATGAGGGCTAAGGGATATGCATTATTCGGCAGAAATTATTGTTGTTGTGAGTGTTAAGGAACACTCACAGTGCAGATCCACCTGGCCGTGCCCATGCTCCACTTTATTCCTATGGTTGACGTTGCCCGCAAAGCATCCCGGGAAGGCGGCGCTGCATTTGAATAAATGCTGCACATCAAAAAAGCTGGCCAATGCCCTTCTTTATGCAAATTAATCCGTTGAACGCGACGTGACTATCCAGTAGAAGTAGGCGAAAATCTTTCAAACTACGACAGATTCAGCAACTGTATGGCCTATTTCTCGCTTAAAATGTTTTCAGAAACACGTTTCGGTGAACTATTTTCGTAAAATACGAGATCGTATTCTCAACGAGCCGCCATGATGGTCATTTTGAAATTCAGGAGTAGCCAGACCCACGTGACGCGTTCGTCCAATCAGCTATCACTGTCCAGGGCGTGGAGCATCAACCATGGATGTATTACGTTGCGACACCACGCTTTTAAAAATTCAAACAGTGCAGTGTTAAACAATTTTAATAAATAGAGAATTGAACCTTATTGAAATTTGTTTTGTGTAAATTGTTAATAATTGAGCAATGGGAAAATAATCGCTAATTAAAAAATTAATCGTTAGATTAATCGAAAAATTAATCGTTAGATTAGTCGACTAATCGAAAAAATAATCGTCTGGGACAGCCCTAGACAACTCTGTCCGGCTTATTTATGTAGCTTTAAGCTCGGTGGAATAGCAAGCTAGCGTTAGCTAACTAACTAGCCAGCCCGCTTCTAAATAAATACCTTTTAATTATCTAAACACGAACTGAAACACTGGCGGTGAGCCCCTGGTCCTGCAGCCGCAGACGGACCGTGATCAGTGGGGATTGGCTATCGTAGCAAAGCACATTGCTATTGCCAGAAAGCTTCGCTGCCGACCTCGACCTGCAGTCGGAGGTCCAGCGGGACACGGAGGACCCCACATCCGGTAGCAGCGACCCATCCCCCGGCCATGACCAGAGCTTGCTTTGCTGATGTTGTGCCCGCATTTTGCATCCCTGCCAAGAATTGCACCCGCTTGGGCAGCAACAATGATTTCTGCAGAATGTGCAGATCCACTTTGGCAACAGAACAAAAAAGATTTTCGTCAGATTTTGAGAGGCTTAGTCACGCTCATCCCGCTCGTCATTTCCGGGTTAGCACTCCATCAATCAGATTGGTTAAGCCCAACTAAGTCCCAATGGATTAACACATACATTGACATAGTTGATATGGAGCTATAAGTGGCAAGAATGCACAGTGCTGGAGCTGATACTATTCTAGCGTGGCAAACAATGGCAGATAAGATTAAGGAATTACTGTAAGTGCACTTTTTTTTTTCTTTTTTTTTTGTTACGTTGTTTCTCATGTCCTGTAAGAGTTTTTACAGAGATCCAGGGTGGGTGGGGTGGGAGATGGGGGGTCGCCTCTAGATCTTTTTTTTTTTTCTTCTTCTTCCTCTTTTTGATTGCAATGTGCCTGTACTGTTGTCTGAATGCTGTACGTGTTTACATTCAAAATAATAAAAACTTGTTCACAAAAAAAAGATTGGTCAAGACCGCCCTCCGACGCAACATGTCAGGTCGACCAAAATGAAGGCCGACAGCTCCTCGGACGGACGACGGCACGGAACACACCGAACAGACTCGAGTCACTGACCTCGCCAGACTGTCCGATGGCCGATTATCGGGTTGATGTGTCACTGCTTGTAGACTTCGGTGAACATGTTGGCTAACAGCTATTCAGTCAGCTCTGTTTTGGTCTCCACCAACTCCTGCTAAAAATGCTCTGTAGCTGCTAGATGCTCCACTATGTTCACCAGCTAGTCTCTAACTGTGTCTGTCTGCTGTTAAATGCTGAGCAGGTAGTGCACATTGGGTTTATAAGAGCCTTTTTCACAGGTAAACAGATTCCTGCTGCAGCTGGAAAGAAAGTTAATATGAGCAGGGAGACTGAACCCAAACAGTTGCAGGCTGTAAAGTTCCACATAACACATAGTCATTTGATCCATTGTTAACATAAAAATGTCACATTGTGATATTTTCCTCAAATCCTTTATGCCTGGTACCTGGTGGTACTCAATGAAAAATGAGGAGTAAGGCCTACCAGAAGCTTTTAGTCTTCTTAGCAATGTGCTTAAGTATTTATGGCGAAGATACTAATGTCCACAAAGTATTGTGGTTATGACTTATTCATGTTATAATTCATGAATAGCTCACCTTGAACACAGTACATCCTGAACAGAATATGTATTAAAGGTAGTGCAATTGAACACCTGCATTAGGACAAACAAAGATTATTGTTGTATTCACACATTTATATGCACGTGTGTTTAGTCACTGACATCTGTGTGTGTTTGCATGATTGTGTGCTCTTGAATTTAGTCCGATTCTGTGTGTTTGTTTAGTGTTTAATAGTCTTTTGTGTCTGAGCCACTTAGCTAAACCAACATCGCCATAATGATAAGCCTCTCTCAATCTCGTCTTCTGCCAGGTGTGTGTGTGTGTGTGTGTGTGTGTGTGTGTGTGTGTGTGTGTGTGTGTGTGTGTGTGTGTGTGTGTGTGTGTGTGTGTGTGTGTGTGTGTGATCCCCTTTTTAAAGTTTAATGTCTCTGTTCCACTGTTGGGGAGATTTACCACTGAGCCCTATGGGAAATGTCTGCCCCACTGCTCTTAGCCTGTTGGCAAACACACACACACACACACACACACACACACACACACATTAGGTTGTGCATCTGCATGCACAGGATGCATAAATGGCTGTATAAGTCATGTCACCTCCTGTATATCAGTTTCATTACCGCAAGTGAGTCAATGAAGACGGCAAGTGTCCTTGCTCTCCGGAGGGGAAGTGTGTGTGTGTGTGTGTGTGTGTGTGTTGCACTTCACTTCACACATGGCTTACTGCAGCACTAGGTCAGGCTTCGTGTCTTTGTGCTTAAAGCAGTCCATCCCCAGACTGAAGCAGTGACACCAGCTCTCTCTCCTGTATCAGCTAAATGTGACATAACAGTTTATTTGGACTTGGACATACTGGCTTTTGAGACCATCATGTCCAAAATCAAATCGGAGGATATAGTTTGTAGTGCCCTCCTACATACAGCATATTGTTCGGTTTTACAGTGGATATTCTTTTGTAACAGATGATTTAACAGCTCTTGCCTCCATAGAGGAAAACGTCACAAAACACATTACGACAGACTTTCAGTGGATAGAGATGACCGTTTTTTTATTTACATTTTGATTGATTGCATTTATCCATTATGCATTCATCGCATGTGTTCAGATTTTCATTACTGTGTTGGGTAATAACTGATGATTACATGTAATTGGGATTACTTAAGATTCAGATTACAAAAAAAAAGTAACTATAATCAGCCCAGATTACATTTGAAAAAAATGTGTAATGAGATTATAGTTACATTGTCAAGGATGACTTGCATACATTTTTCATCTTTGAAATAATTTATGAAATTATAAAACCTTGTTTCACAATACCAATTTTAAATGCTGAATATGTTGTAGTGTATATCAAAGTAAAAAACTAATATTTGTTTTAGTTTTTGAATGATGATTTATGAATAGTCGAGTTGTTATTCCTCTTCCGCCATCTTCTAACCGTATACATACTGGGAACTATATTCTCAGAAGGCGAAGCACTGCTACTTGGGCGGAGTGATTAGCGCAACACCTGAAAAGCACCGTTGTTACTCTCTGCTCCTCACCACGGGGCTTCTCAGGTGCTGCGAGCAAATCACTCCGCCCAAGCAGCAGAAGTTGCAGTGCTTCGCCTTCTGAGAATATAGTTCCCAGTATGTATACGGTTAGAAGGTGGCTGTGTCTCATTTGACCTTGTTATTTGTACACACGGTGACTGTACAAATCACAACATGACATACATAGGAAAATGTTGGCGTTATTTTGTCACTTATTGGGAGCAGTAGGCTAGATGGAGCCGGTTACCTCCAGGATCTGGGCTAAGCTAGGCTAACGGTGGGTGCATCAGACAGAGTTACGACACGCACGGAGATGGGAAAGGAATGTATCGACTTATCTAACTCTGGGGGTTACAGTGAATAAGCTAAAGTCCCAATAAGTTGGCATGTTCCTTTTAAAGAGAAAAAAAAGAATAATTGTGCAACTCAGATGTTTTTTTTGTATAAGGTGCAATGTTTTCAATGTTTCATTTTGAATAACCGCGATCAGCTTCGGGGGTGCTCAGTATTAGCGGAGCACCAACGGTATCAGCACCTATGCCCAGCAACCCGTTCGACCTAGAGGTGAACTGTGAATTGAATAATTGGAGCTCAGACGCAATTTTGTAATTTTCTCAATTTCTGATCCCCTGAATAAAAAACAGAAAATTGGAAAAACAGGTTAAAGATCCAACTTTTTAATTTGTCAAGGTGGAAAAAAATGAAAAATTGGATATTTGAACCCATTTTTCTGTTTTTCCAAATGTCCGTTTGTGCTTAGAAAACTGAACTGATAAGCGTTACACTGACCATTATTGACCAAATGCCCATGTTTATAAAATGGGTCACTCATTGTAAAGTCAACTCAACTCTATGGAGTGTCTGAGTGACACATCACATTAGGGGTGGGGGGGAGGGGGTAATGATAATCGCATGTAACGTGATTTTTTTTTTTGCGACGATTAAAAAAATTGTATTTTCCCAAGAATCAATATGTTTTGTTTATTTGTTTTTCCCAATGATTCACCTAGATATTTTCTGTTCATATAGTACCGCTGACACCATCATATCAGTTTCCAGCAAAACAGAGCGAAAGCAGAAAATGCAGAAAAATCCATGTTATGTTCTTCTTTACCAATGAAATAAATGTCAGACTGACTGACTGACATGTGATGTGCATTCTCCTTAGAAAATAATCCGTTTTTAGAAATGTCTCATGATATATTGTCTCTAGAAGGGTATCATTCAACTTTTGTTTTTGTCAAATCTCAAAACTATCTAATCCCAGTACTTCTAGAATCGCAATAAATATAAACCGCAACACAAATCGAATCAGCGCCCATGTATCGTGAAAAAATCAAGCGGGACAAAAGCATATCGTCCCGGCCCTACATCACATCATCGCAGTCATTTCATTGTTAAGGCTGAGTGCAGCTTTAACAAGGACGGAATGAGGAGCACTAATGGCACTGTTTCCATATTTGCACATAGGTGTTAATACTGTAACCTCGTATCTACAGCCACTTTGAAAGGATGAAGAGATCAGGGTGTTTGTAAATGTAACTAGATGGAAGCAAGGAATAAACCGTGTGGCATGATGGGTAAGCAGGCTTTGATTAGAGAACAGAATTAACCTCATACATTTTTTATTTCCTGGATACATACCTCCTAATAGATGCTGCCTCCTGTGATATCCTTGGTAGAGCATTACAGCTTCATGCCATAGCGCCACACACACACACACACACACACACACACACACACACACGCTCAAACCTGTGCTCATTTATTCAAATTCAAACACACACACAGACTCCAACAAAGAAAGGCAACTCAAACCAGACATTACAGCACAAAGGCATGTCACAAGTAGCCATCCCATATACTTGCCCTCAATAATGGTGTGTGCCACCAGCATGAGTAATGGACCGTAATGTTGTGCTCCTCACTCTTCAATGATTCATATATATTTATATTATATCCATTTCTGCCTCTCTCTCTCTCTCTCTCTCTCTCTCTCTCTCTCTACATATCTCTTTGTCTGTACATTTCCTAGAGATGCCATATAGGGAGATGAGGGAAGACCCATCTGGTGAAGAGTGAATGAAAGAAGGACGGAGTAAAGGAAACAACAACAAAAAAAGAGAAGAGCAAGAGGCAAAGAAGGAGAGGAACAAATCCGACAGAGGAGATTTGAAAGGAAACCAAAGGAGGAGAAAAGGGATGGTGGGCAAGATGTGAAGTGCTTCACGAAAGAGGAGAGACGAAGTTGAGGATAAATAGAAACAGGGAGTGTCAGAAGGAGGAAACACACAAATTCCTAAGAAGAGACGGACAGGATTAAAAGTGAAAGAGAGGAAGCCACACGGGACCAAGAAGCCGGGAGCTTTGGAACGGTAGGAAGAGAAAGCGAGAGACTGGTTGAGGAAGGGGGAGGGAAGAAAACATCTGGATGGTCTCCACAGCAACGGCCAGCAGGTTACCCCCCCTCCGAAGATGGCCTCCAACTTCAACGACATCGTCAAGCAGGGCTACGTGCGCATGCGCAGCCGCAAGCTGGGGGTGAGTGTGGCTTTTATGTGTGTTCGCCCTCTCCGTTCATGTTCATGTTCAAACTTAGCTTTACTCAAGTCGACACGTTATGAGCTATACCTGAAAAACTATTAGTTGTAAGGTGAGACTCAGAGCTCATAGCTCAGAGGAACTATGAAGCAGATAAAATATCACGCTGGCAGGAAGGTTTGCTGGGAAAACTGGTAGACTTTTTATTTTCAGTCTTCAAAACATGAAAACAAAGAATAGCACAGAGGGAACTCTTCTTATCTCTGCTCAAACTGTTCTGGTGCTGTTTCTCAAAACAGTCCAAAAAACAACTCTCACATTTTACTCAAACATATAGGATTAGAGGCCACCTCTCTGGTTCAAACAATCCTTCATCTTTGTTAATTGATCTAGGAACTTTAAATAAAGAAAATAAAGAAAAGCTATGAAGATAAATGTCTACATTTATTAAGAAAATAGTTAGTGAGGGAACAAAATAGCTAAATAGGGTAACACTTTACTTAAAGGTATCGACATAATCGTGACATGACACTGTCATGAACAAGTCATAAACGTGACATGACAATTTGACATAATGTCATCCTGTTTAATGTCAAGTTGTCATGACAAATACATCTTCTGGTAATGTCATCCTGGTTAATGTCAAGTTGTCATTACAAAGACATCCCAAACAAATTTAATGTCAACTTGTCATGACCGAGACAACTTCTGGTAATGTCACTTTGATTAATGTCAAGTTGTCATAATCAAGACAACCCAAACAATGTCAACTTGTCATGACAAAAACCGAATGACACTTAATGACAGAAGTCATAAACGTTTATGACTTGTTTATAACGTTTATGACACGTTCATGACAGTGTCATGTCATAGTTATGACAGTGTCATGTCACGATTATGTCGATACCTTCAAGTAAAGCGTTACCCTAAATAGTTAGTGAGGGAGTGGGTTCTTCCTTACACTATTTTTTTACTCCTTTGATTTGTATCTACTCCCACAGTGTTACAAAGGGGATTATGTGTGTGTTAGTCAGATTATGTGTACAGTAATTATTTGTAGATCATGCTTGGACGTTTTATTTAGATAACGTCATGCTTTCGAAGTTTTAACAGTCTAAGGCAATCCACATTGCATCCATTGCATTTATATTTCCGCCATTGTGTGTCAACTGTACATGATTGCATTGTGATGAAACATTATAATGATGCACAGTTTATGAGTTATTATGAGTTATATATTGCGTTGAATTCTATTACGTCCATTAGGCCCCATTGTATTTTAACTTGGCACATTTACACGGCACAAACTCCATTTAAGTATCAAAATGCTCAATATTGCACAGTAAATGTAAGTTATGTGCATAATATAATGAATTAAAACCTACTCACTTCCATTGTATTCATAACACTGCCTGTGTACAGAAGAATAAGCTTTAAATATTAAATGTCAAGCAGCTTTTTCCATTTTTATTTTAATATGGTGATAGAACGGCCGTACAAGTGTGTGAAAATGAAAATGCAACATGAATTATTGCATTTTCATTTTTTATTTTTGCTCAGAAAACATATACATACAGGTAAAATGATGATGCTATTGTGGAATTACATTTTCAAGTTTCCATTGGCATTTTAATTAAGTCCCCTATGGGCTTCCATAGTATACAGTACAAACTATTACATTTTCAGTCAGTATTGTACAATGATCACCTGTAGTGAACTCATTTAATGAGATTTACAGCTAATATAAAAATACGTAATTACGTGCATTAACACTAGAAGTGCCGTAAGCGCTCATTTTGACTGCCAGATTCTGAACTCTATAATCTCTCATTATACATAACCCAATTGCAAGATTAATGCATTTATTGTGTTAGGATATCGTTGAAATTTCTTTTTACATTTTAACAAGTTTAATTATACATTTGAGTAGTTAATGTTATACATTTATCAATATTCATATCATGGCATAGTAAACCGTAGCCTAATTATTTCATACTTTCACACCAGTATTTTTCCTTAGAGAAATGCATTCAACAGAACTCATGCAAATAACAATAAAAAGTATGTTATTTGATTATGAAACATTTTATTTGAACATGTATAACCTGCATGAACTTCCTCCATGCAGTTGTATTGCAGGGGCACTCTTTGTTGAAGATGTGTGCATTGATTCCAGCCAGATCAAGGATGTTATAGAATACAGTCACTGGCCATCTAGGTGTACCGCCTTTCACAGAGTACCATTACGCGTTTGCCATCTGATCCAGAACATCCACGCCGTACTTGTAGTACTTCACCGACTTTGGCTTTGCCTTAGGCCCATGGGGGATGCCCACACTTGTTTAGACCGCTAGTGACGTTTCTCTGACAGTAGTCTCGCAGTGCCAGACCTTCCTCCACAGCGCTGCGCAGGAAGGTCTGGCTAGTCCCCACAGCATTCTGGGATGGGAGAAAACCGTGCTCTGGTTTATTGGCATTTCTTTAAACCAATCACAATCGTCTTGGGCGGCGCTATGTGCCGCACGGAGCAACGGTGCCGCTGCAAAATAGCCTCGGGAAGGAACTTGTTTTGGTGGAACGTGTACGTTCAAAAATTGCTTTAGTCGTGCAACAGAAAACTCAGATTGGACAGATAGTCTAGCTAGCTGTCTGGATTTATCCTGCAGAGATCTGAGGAGAAGGTAACCATAGTCCTCATAAATTCACCGGAGTTTAGAATGCAAAGAAAGAGGAAGCTGACGGACATCCGGCCGAAAATGAGGGACATCCAGCGGAATTTCCGGCGGCACCCGAGCAATCCTGGAAGTGGAACGTCGTGGATATAGACAACTCTGACAGAGACAATGTTAGATACCAAGCAATCAAGATGCATCAACTGCGCAAAAGATTTAAAAAAGTATACCGCAAAAATCCATGCGTTCAATTATAGGTTTAATATAAGTTATTACACATATAAATTTCAAAACGGTCAAAATGACCCCCATGGCTGTTCTAGTGTTAAAGCCTGCAAAAGTGTTAGTTTCATCCAAAAATCATGCTAATCTGCAGCAATGAGCACAGCAATCTAGTTGTACTCCAGTTCCACCTGTTACAACTCCAGTGTCATCTATTTCAGGAAGTTTTAAAGAAAGTGTCAGCATTTTGAGAGGTGACACTACAGGCAAAAATATAATTTTTCAATTTTGATTGAATTTGATTTAGATGTTTATTTTACCACAGTTGTCTATTTTGCGCCTGTAAATTTCTCCTAAATTCACCAAAAGCATTAGATAATTAAACTAAACTTACATTTCAAACACATTATCATACAAAAAATGTGTATTAATGCAAGTAATCAACTCAGAAGTTTCATGGTAAGATCTATTAGTTAATTTGCTTTCCCTATTTACCTGCAGTGTCTCCTCTTAATTCACTTCAATTTCTTTTCACGGACAGCTTTAATTGTTTTTACCTTACTTGTATGATGTGTTAATACAGCTAATCAGTCCACTACTATCAAACCAGTCCTTAAAACACATATTGGTTAGTGATAGACCGATTTTATCGGCCGGCCGATATATATCGGGCCGATATTTGCGTTTTTACGCAGGCTTCCAGCACCATGGCACACTTAAATTACAAATCAAGCACTTTATTTCAATGGCTACTTTTAAGGTTTATTGTTTTCTTAAATTATTTAAATGTGTTGACAAAGGACATTTTGTGATGACCTGATTATATCTGTCTTATAATATGTCAGCAAGCATTGCATCATCAAGGCTGTGTTGTAGATGTTGATGAAAGCCTTTTACCCTTGCACAGTTAACCATATGCAGTGCACCCATCCATATGATGCACATTGCACACATAATTTGGGTGATATGAATGTAAGATGATTGCAGAAGTGACACTGATCTGTGTTTTTGTTTATTATTTTTAAAGAAATGGCAGAGCAGATTCCGAAAACAAATCCAGTGTGGCAGGGTTTACATTTTTATGATGTAAATTGAGGGAGCAAAAGCAGTATCGGCTCCAAATATCGGCTCAAGAAAATCGGTAGCCCGTATCGGTCATCGGCTAACGCTGATGGAAAAAAATCGGTATCGGCAGGTAATAAAAAATCCATATCGGTCAATCCCTAATATTAGTAGCAGGCAGATTTGTATTGGCGGATTGTTTCAGTTGGCTTATGAGAACTAAGGTTTTAATACTAGGTACGTTGCTAAATGACGATGTATGAGCTCTTATGGTTACACATTGAACGCCTCCACTGTCTGTTCTGTGTACACTCCTGCCTGTGGCTTGAGCTGCATGGAGAATGCTAATTTGAGTGAGCATGACTCACATTCAGATGGCGTATGCAGTGGAATTCAACTTTGCGTGACTCATATTATGGAAACTAACAAAAATCAATTTTAGCCAGGTTCTCTCTCATTTCAAATAATGGTCTCCTGTGCTGTCGCTGCTCGCACAGCCTAGCAGCTATAAGTGTGTGTGTGTGTGTGTGTGTGTGTGTGTGTGTGTGTGTGTGTGTGTGTGTGTGAAATAGAACCAGTCGATGATATCTTTGGCCACATTAGCGCCATGGTTCTAAGGATGGCAATGTTGGTTGGTCCAGTAAAATAAGTGAAAATGAGTAAAATATCTCAACATCTACTAAATGGAGTGCCATTAAGTTTTGTATAGACATTAGTTTTCTCCATAGAATGACTCCTAATGTCCCGCCCTGGTTTGAGCCAACATTGCAGACCATAGCTAGTATCCTTGTTCCTTGTTCTTTATACTGTAAAGTCATGGAGTCCTACTGTTTATCCAGCTCTGGGACACAGGGCTGTGCTGCATCCCTGCGCTTGTGAGGGCACACTTCTACTTCCTGAGTCCCCCTGTGTCTCCCCGTACTGTGTCCTCTCCCGGCCCATGGGCCTGGCCAGGCGTTGGATCAGAAACTGTCTGGCTCTGATGCTGAGAATGATTGTTTTCTGTTGGGCTGTCCTCGACTAAAGAAATTTGTAGTTGTCTAACAATCATACAATGTTGTCGACTAATGGATTAGTTGATTTAATCGACAGATTTCCCCCTACTCATTTCCTGGTTCTCCTTCTCCATGAACGACATGAAATCAAGGAGAGGGTTCACTTTTCCTGCTACAGATTTTCAGCCATGATCAGAAAGCACAGGGGAGACACTTTGTTTCTTCGTCTCCGCTGCCAGAGTCGGTACTCGCTCCGAAGCTAATCACCGTCACTCTCTCACTCACTCTACCATACACTCCCCACACACAAACACCGCTTCTGCTATTCTCTTACTTACTAATCCTTACAATGGCTTAGGCCACTTATGTAGGCTAAGGCATTGGCTCTGCGTAGAGCCTCGCAGAAACATAAATCCCGCTTAAGACCAAAACGACCAATTAATCGACTAATCGACTACGAGGGGACAGCTGTAATGGAATGTACGTTTACACTGAATGAGTGTTCTTGTGTTTATCGTTATATAGTTTGGCTTAACAGTACATTGCTGGGAAAAAGCCTGGGCATCCGGCATCCCCTCTCGCTATCTCTGCTATCAGAGCAGCCCTAGTTTTCCTCCATCATGAAGTTGTGGGATGATGCAGGTTTAAGACTCTGCTTTTGTTCATTTGTCCATGTTTATCTGGCTTCTCAGTTAGCACGTATCACTTTTAGATGAGATTCAGGACTTCTAGTCAGGTTTAAAGGATGTACATTGGTGGGATAAATCCTGACGCTGAATGGGGGTTAGTGCCGCCCAGAACAGTTGTGATTGGTTTATAGAAATACAAATAAACCAGAGCATGTTTTTTTTTTTCTCCTTATCCCAGAATAGATAGATGGTGTAGCCAGACCATACTGCAGCGCTGCCACTGACAGCGCTGTGGAGACAGGTCTGACAATGCAAAGACTAGAGGACTTTTGAAATCAAATTGATTGGCACATGAAATGAGCTACTAATACAAGCAACATATGAGCATGGAAGTGGTATTGATGGGCCTGGCCAGCATAGTTTTTATTTAAAAATAATTCACATAAAATGTTATAAACTCATTCTTATTTTCAGTACATTTGAGCTGCGTGTCGAATTAACAGGATCAAAGCAATTCTACTCCGTGTATCCTTTTACTCCCTCTGCGGTTTTCTGCTCAGAGCGCAGCGTCTTCCTTTTGTGCCTCATTATCTGCATCCTTCCTCCACATTCCTTCAGTGTCATCTTTCTCTCTCTCTCTTTTTGCCGATTTTCATTTGCTCTGTTAATCCATCTTCTTCCCGTGCCAGTTTTGTTAGCAGTCTGCCAATACGTTGTGATGTGTAGTGTGAAGCGGAGACACACTACATTTGGCATTACGTTTGGCATCAGTGGAATGCAGCTGGCGTGCTTTGGACATAAAAAGCTCCTTACTGGTTTTACAGTAATATAAAAAGTCAGTAATTCTATATTATTTCATGTTCCTGTTTTCCTTTTACTTGCTGTGCTTAGTGCCGTGTCATTTGGTGTATACCGCACTTACAGTCAAGTGGGGAAAATGGCTAATGTTAGCTTCTTAGCTGTAATTATTAGTATTAGAGTATCAGGAATTTCTGTCAACTACAGACTACAAACGGTATTACAAAAGGAGCTACACTGTACACTGCTTGTTTGGCTTCACTTGTTAACTAACACTACAAATATGTAACATGATAAAAGCATCTAATTTGCATGACTACAGGGCTGTAAACATCTTAGAATAATGCATGGACGCTCCCAAGCAGGCAAGGTGTTCCTGTTTTTCCCATTCGGCCATCATCGTGAATGCAGCATACAGTATGGGTAATGTCAGAACTTTATTTTTTGGGCATTGGCTTCACTTTTCAGACCGAGAAGCTTCGTCCGTTATTTTTACAGTCTATGCTATTAACACATCCAGCAGACACCGAACAAAGGCATCATTCATTTGGAGTTGTGTCTGTTTCCAGCTGATGAATTTAAGACCAACATTCACTGCCTTTTAAACTCTGGTTTGGTCTCCACTAGGGTTGGGCATCGTTTTGATTTTAACAGTTGTGATTCCAATTCCAATCTTTCCTTGCGATTCCGGTTCTTATCGATTCTCCACATTTTAGAGTGCCGCTTACTGTGCTCCATGGCTGCAACGCTCAATGGTGTTTTAAACCCCCAACGTCGACTTCAGGGCAGCGCTGCGACCGTCGACTTCAAGGCACCTAACCCTAATCTTAACCCTAACCCTTACTCTAACCATTGCCAAATCCTAGTGCCTTCCAGGCAGCGCTGCCTGGAAGACGACGTTGGGGGCTTAAAACACCAAACACCGGCTGCAACACAACAAGCGCCTGCTGGAAATACGGCGGCTGCTACTGAAAACAATATCTGCACGTGTTAAATTTGGAACCGATGATCTGATTTGAATCCAAATTTTCCAAACGATTCCAATGAAAAAAATATTCCATTGGAATAGTAATTTTTTAAAAGATTCCAAGTTGGAACCGGTTCTCGATGCCCAAATTCAAGTCTCCACCAACTCCTGAGGGAAAAATCTGTCTCTTTAGCGTCTAAATGCTCCACTATTCTTACAAGCTACTAAATAAGTGTGTGTCTGCTGTCTACAGTGGGTTTATCAGAGCTTTTTCATTGAAACCAACAGCGGAGGTTGATGGGAGCGCTGAGAGTGAACAAAAACAGTAAATGTGCGGGCCACGGAGCCAAAACAATAAGCTGAAAGATGCTAAAAAGCTCTGTAGAGCTCAGTCGAAACCCAACGCTGGGTGTTAATTCCCTGTGGGCTCGTCACTATGAGCGCCACATTTCACATTACACATTTAACTCATTTTATCCATTGTTAATATAAGAATAGTATTAGTGCAGCTTTAAGATGGAATAAACCGTCTGGTTTTGCTAGCTTTTGTTTTTGAATTGATGATGCAGTACATTCACGTTTAGGAATAACATTAACAAAGTCTTCATAAGCCTCAGATTTGTTTGGATACCCTGTAGGGTGAGCAGTTTCACTCAGTGATCTAACCCAGCCGAGAGACAGGGTTCAAGAGGAGGCCATGAGTACAAAGAGAGGTAAAAAAGAGACTTATCTGAGTTCTCACTCTGCATCCTCAGGGCAGACAAGACATGCACAGCTGAGGTCCTCCTCAAGGCTGGATAGATACACTACCCAAGTCATGCTTAATTTACCTCAGCAGGAACAACAAAGCCAAAGGAAAAACAACCCAGACATGCAAAATCCCAGAGCACACTGATTGAAACTAACCTTGCATGCACTGATGTACCCATGGAGCCCAAATGTTTCTGTGTCTGTTTTTGGTTTCCTACTTTAGTATTACGACAGTCCTCTGAACATAATGAACTGTTGTACTGATGAGATTGATATTGATCAGCCTCTGGGCATGAGGCAAGGGTTCCAAACCCCCACACCCTCCCTGAAGGGATAGTCAGTGTCTTAGCAACAGTAGATGGCGGTCGGCACGCCCCCAGTTTGGAGAAGTAGGCAGGAGTACCGACACGGAAGCTCAGCAATGTTCTGCTGTGGATGTGGCAGCACCTAAACGTATTTTAGACACTTCTATGTGACTTTGGTGAATCCAAACTAACCCTTTAAAACACCAAAGGTTGGCCTTGTTTTAGGTGTCTAAAATACGTTTAGCTGCTGCACCCATCCACAGCGGAAGATTGCTTAGCTTCCTTGTCGGTACTCCTGCCTGCTGCTCCCAACTGGGGGTGTGCCGACCACCATCTACTGTAGCTAACACACTGACTCTGGAGAAGCAGGGGCGGAGCCAGGCGTTGTAAACATTCAGGGCTGAGCCCAGACCTGGGTTATATGCACTATACGGCAGCTATATGCACTATTTTTAAAGATATTTGATAAAAGAATGCCTTGGCGTAAACAGCATTACTATTCTTGAAACCTATTTTTGTTATACTATGCTGGTGTAGAGTTAACAGAATGCAATTTGGGTTAGGGGTTAATAGTAATAGAACCTTTGCTGCATTGATTGACTGAGTGAAAATGACACAAAGTTGAAGTTATTTTAAAACATTAAAAGATTTGGGGCTTTTGAAAAAACATTTGGGGGCGGAGCCCCAGAAGTCACCCCGTCACTCCGCCCCTGTGGATAAGTACCTTACAACCATAGACATTAATTAAAATGAATGGACAAAGCAACGCCGTAGACTTGCAACGGAGAGCAGTGAAGTCTATCAGAAGCACTTTTCCGGTGAGGGCTGAGCGTTACTGAGCAGCCTCCAACTGAGCTTGAAGACGTAGATGTGACGTGAGCAACCTGTCTGAAAGTTGGAAGTCTTCTGGTAGCTGTGCCAAGAGAAATCTCAATCATTCCGAATATCGCAGAGATGGAGAGCGTAGGTATATGTTAGGAGAAAACATAGGCACAGGCTAATTATTGCTAACTAAAATGCTAGTTAACATTACTAACTAAACTTAAACAGCTAATGTAAGTCGAAACTGCCTGCGAGCTTCTCCTGTACTGTACAGTAATTTGTCTATTATGCGACAGAAAGCAGCGTGGTTATGACACAATCGTTAGCCTATTTTTACAAAAACGTCTGCTACGGAGCCATAACGTGAGATACAAGGTAATGGAGCCTTTTATACATTGTTGTGTTTCTTTAGAAATAAACAATGGACAAATAGAGTCTTTAAATGCTTCAGATGTAAAGTTATTCGCTGTCAAAGTGGCGCCTAAATGAATGGCAGTCAATGGAATGTTAACGGCGGGTGATGGCTTTTTAGCATCAAAATGGCCCCATAGTAGGTACGCTTTGCAGAGACTGGCTTACCCCCTTGCTTACAACCCCACTTCAAAACATTCAAACTGTCTCTTTAACCAACCCCCCACTGATTAAGGATGCAGCTGATGCACTTCTCTCAGATGGTTAATAGGCAGCAAAACTAAAAGCATATGTGAGATGTGTTTGTACCATCTGTCCAAACGCTTAGGTGTGCCTTATGGGGATGAGGAAACAAATGCTTGTGTACTTTTCCCCCCACATTCTGCATGTAGCAGTAAAATACATTTCGCCCCCTTCCAATCCATCCACAACACTGAAGCGTTGGATGCATTCCAAACTTTGAGATTAGTAAGCAAAACACTCCTTAGACGGGTGTGTATTTGAATATGGAGGGAGCTGTACTTAATGCATGACACCAGCATTCAAGTAGTTCATGGACATCGTTTCCAGTAATGGCACATTCTGGACGGACTGGAGTGCCCTGAATAATGCATCCATTCATCCACAGAGCAAAAATGGTCAGCTACACTTTGTGTTTCAAACACTTCACTTTCATACCTTTTAAGTCTTGCTCCGCGGCAGATAAATGTAAAGTTTAAAACAACAAACCGTAAAACCAACTGTAAATTATTCCCTTAGATTAATAGAGAGCGGAAAACCTACCTCAGTGTTCAGAAGGAGTCTCACAGTTTGGAATTAAAAGTGACATTGCCTGAGGCCTTAATGAACTGAGAGACGACACACATGCATAGGTGAGAGCTCCGCTAACATTCAGGATATATCACTTCAGACACCTCCAATCTCTGCTTAACCAGCACCGATATCTGTTAGACAATACAGTGAGTTTCACAATCATGCACACTGGAGAGTAATGCCATTAAATCCCTTTAGCTGTCTGCAAATGCACAGAATAAGTTGGTTTGATTTAAGGGCAGCTTTGATTGCTTTGGCTGGAGATACAGTACAGTAGTATACGGCTTTCGTGTGTCCACAATTTGCATGGACCGTTGAGTTAGCATTAGTTTGTTACAGAGATGACGATCTTCATGGTGTTAATGTCTCTGCTCCGGATCTGATTGTCACGTGTTTTCCTCCGAATCAGTATTCTTATCAACTGTATGTTCTTCAAATTTAATTCCCCTTGAATTATATCCTGTATCCCAACATCAGTATTGTCATCAAATGTGTGTGCTTCTATGCTGCGAAGCAAGAGAAGAATCTGTGAGGGCCGCTTGCAAAAGGACAGTTGATAAACTTTCTCTTAGACCGAAAGTCAGAATAACACATGATATGAAGAAAACCGAATGCATTGTTGAAATGATAAAGAGGGGAAAATGAGGCGACAGTGGCTCATTTGTCCTGAAGTCATTGGCAGTGGCATTCCGATGTGAGAGAAGTGCATATGAACCAGAATTGTGTGTCTGTATTCAGATTCCAGATTTACCTGATGACTTGTAAGGGAGGAAAAAGGGAGGACTCGAATTAAGAAATGGTAAAAGTTTCAGTTATATGAAGTTAATATGGCAAATGCGACAGCAAACAGCTGCTTATTTACACATCCAGCTGACATGGAGCGGCATAATTATTCATTTGGAGTCGTGTTTGTAGTCACCTGACTGAACCTCATTACTCACTGTTATTGTATATTTCTTGTAAATGTGTAAATTCTATTGTTTTGTTATACTGTATACTCAACAGTATTTTTTTATATTTCGTACTGTCCTTTCTGTTTTTATTCTTTATATGTTAAGTGAGTGTTGTACTTTGAGAGCAAAGATTAGCCAGAGTCAAATTCCTTGTTTGTTTACGCAAACCTGGCCAATAAAGCTGATTCTGGTTCTGATATTGATGAATGTAAGCCAAATATTCACTCTCCTTTTAGCTCTGTCTCTGTTTTCACCTCCTCCTGAGGGAAATATCTGGCTCTTCAGCTGCTAAATGCTCCTATGTTCAACATGACATCATGACTTTGCGTAAACATACACGCCACTTTATCTGTACGCATTTTTGAGCTATCCGCGTGTATGTCTACGCTGTGTACAGCGGACGGCAGTCTGCAACGTCACAGCGTAAACATACACGCCACTTTCTAAAGCCACGTGGCGTGTTATCGCGAGGCTACGTGTTATCGCGAGGCTACGTGTTTTCGCGAGGCTACGTGTTATCCCAAGGCTACGTGTTATCCCGAGGCTACGTGTTATCACGAGGCTACAGTTGGGTTTAGGAAGCGTGACACGCGGCTTGGGTTTAGGAAAAGAACAACCGGTTGGGTTTAGGAAAAGAAGAACGGGATTGGGTTCAGGAAAACAACAAACATGGAAAGGAAACGTCACATGCGGGACACGAAGGAAATGTGATACGCGGGACACGAACCCCGCTCTCCTGGGTGAAAGTCCTGTGGTTTACCCATCCTCCACCCCGACCAACCTCCCTATGCGGATTTTCGACCTTTCACACTACTCACTACAGCGTCAATTCACACGCAATCGCAAGGTAACGGAAGTCAATGGTTGCCAAACGGCGTTGATAAACACGCTAAAAAGCGAGTATGCGTCTTGATAACACGCCAATAATGGCATACGAATTGGCGTGTCATACATACGCCACTTCAAGAGATCAGTCTGCTATGTTCATGTTTTTTGAGGGTTGGTCCCTGCAAGCTACACCTTTCACATCACACATAGTCATTTGTTCAGGAATGAAACACATCCAGGTGTCAAGCAGGAATTGTTGTGCATAACCTTTCATACGATATCATACGAAACCCGTTCATGAGAATGCATTGAACAACGTTATGGCATATTGCATATTTTCCTCATATCGTGCAGCCCTAATAGATAGTAGTAGATAGTATAGCTTATTTAGACTAATATCAACATTTAACATAGTAAAAACTAGTGCTTTTCTCAGTCTGTGCACTGAAAAAAGTACATGATCTTTTTCTCAGTTCAGTCCAGGCAGTCTCCCACTCAGCCTGCCTTTTCTCTACTCAGGCCATAGAACCTGTAAATGTGTTTTATATGCCTTGAAGGCATCATTATGTAAGCAGCCCTCTGAGACTGATAGCTTAGCCTGTGCTAGCTGCCTGATCTGGCCCTCAGCTTCACCTCTCCTCTCAGCACTGCTCTGACCTGCCTGCTCCTCCACAATATCCTCCTCCGCTTCTCATCTGCTGAATCTTTCCTTTTTTTTTCAAGACAGGGCCATGGTTATTGAGAGGGAAATTCAGGCCACTCAGTAGTGCTGGGACGATATGCTTTTGTCCGGATTTGATTCTTTCAGGATGCATGGGTGCTGATTGGATGTGTGTTGTGAAATAAATAAAAGCTGGTATTCAAATGATTGCAAAGTCCCAAATAATAAGCCGGCACAAACTAATACAGACTGGTTGCGAATAAAGGTCGGGTAAAAAACATCT
This sequence comes from Sander lucioperca, assembly GCF_008315115.2. Classification (NCBI taxonomy): domain Eukaryota; kingdom Metazoa; phylum Chordata; class Actinopteri; order Perciformes; family Percidae; genus Sander; species Sander lucioperca. The sequence goes on from NC_050175.1 coordinate 35,643,228, forward strand.
TTGGGGTCTAGATGGTAGCTCATAGCTCCTACGGGCAATTCAGAAGAAAAGAAAATGTCCTACTTAAATGTAATAAAATATACATACAAAGCCAGATTTCTCCGTATCTAATAACAAATGCTTCTCCCTGCATTTGAGGTAAACAAAGGCCACTATTGGCCATTATTTGAAGGTTTACCGTTTTGAGTCGACTTTGACATTTAACTGCAAGCCAACTCTCACAGCCTTCCCTGGCTCAATGTTGCTCCAAAAATTGTTTCTTTAGTGGCTGGTTAGATTAGGATGTGTAAGTGCAAATGTTAAAGGTGCAGTAGGTAAACTAACTTTCTGTCATATTTGCTGAAACTGACCCTATGTTCCAGTAGAACTACATGAAGCAGGTAATTTACAAAAATCCACCGCTCCCTGTTCAGATGCACCAATCATGGCCAGGGAGGGTGTCGAACTGCGTGTCAATCACTGCTCATGCACACGCATTCATTCTCCCTTGTGGGGGGAGGGGCTTAGGAGAACGTTTTGTGCTTTAGCAGAAAGGGGGGAGGGACTGACCCGCAATTTCCACCAACTGCGGAACAGCTGCGGATCCGCTCCGGAACGGTGGCGGAGTCAACAGGTTTCCATTAAAGTCAACGTGTGTATTTCCACTGACTGCAGAACGGCTGCGTTCCGACTCCGTCCCAGCTCCGGCGATCCGCAGCTCTCCGGAGCAGATACGCAGAGCTTCTATTTTTGCCGGATGCCAGAGAGCTCCGCAGCAATTCAGCACAGGGCAGATTGTGCAGGACAGGAAGTCGAGCACAGAAACAAAATAAAACATCCAGTTCATTTTCAAAATAAAATACACCATGCTCACGGCGGATCATATTTCAGCAGGTCAGCACAGAGTTGTTTCCCTTCTACTCCTTTGGATGGAAACAAACTGTTGTTGGTTTTGTGGTTCTGTTTATAGAAACTCATCCTATTATATCGCGTGATCATACGTGAATTCGCGAGATCTCATGGGTCCTCGTGACTTCAGCTGTCAGTCATGGCCGCAGCCGTTCCGCAACAAATCCGGACCTGGTGGGTATTGAACAGGGCCGTGCAGAGACCTTTTGAGGGGCAGGGGCTCAAATTCAAAAAAGGGCATATGGAACAAGATTTGCTAACAATATACAGTATGTCAATTTTATTTTAAACATAATACTAAATCCACAATACTGTACACCTCAAAATGAAATATGGAGCCTTAGACTACATTCACACAAATATATCCAAAAAATGCAACCATTGTCCAAGCAAAATGTAATATTACATACAGTATCCAAACTGTATATAGAAAGCGCAATATGAAATGTTACATAATACTAAATCCACAATACTGTACACCTCAAAATGAAATATAGAGCCTTACATTAGACTACATTCACACAAATACAAGATAACGAGATATCAAACCAGAAACAGTTTAATTGTAGCCTATAAGTGCAACCTGGGCTGACTATCAGATTTCTGTAGCAGTGGGCTAGTAGGCTTTGAATCAGAAAGGGATTTGGAAAGGTATGCAGCATGTTTCAGATTATTTTCTCAAAATATAATATACCTGTTAACCTACAGAGAGCTGTTGCTGCTGCACACACACACTTCTGTTAACCTACAGAGAACTACTGCTACACACACACACACACTTCTGTTAACCTACAGAGAACTACTGCTACACACACACACACACACACACACACACACACTTCTGTTAACCTACAGAGAACTGCTGCTACACACACACACACACACACACACACACACACACACACACACACACAACTGTTATCCTACAGAGAACTGCTGCTGCTACACACACACACACACACACACACACACACACACACAACTGTTATCCTACAGAGAACTGCTGCTGCTACACACACACACACACACACACACACAACTGTTATCCTACAGAGAACTGCTGTTGCACACACACACACACACACACACACACACACATACACACACACACACACACACACACACACAACCTACAGAGAACTGCTGCTGTCTTCTCTTGTGTATCAGAGAATGAAACGGGGCGCTATAAAGCTATCACACGATGAGTAATTGTGGCCGCAGCAGCTCGTGCAGTTACCGCGAAATGTGACTACTTCAAAGTTAGCTGCCTGCTGGCTGTTTTAATCCTGGAGGAGACTCGTTATGTAGCGGCAGCGGCTAGAGGCCTCTATAACAAACCAAATGTGCACGCATGCATTCTCATTCACTTCAAAAGCACACTTACCTGCACTTCAACTTTCTCTCGCTCTTGCTGGCCGCGCCGCCGACAGATGGCATGGACTCACTTGTATCTAAGTGGCGCGCCTGGCAGGAAGCCTGGTCATCATGTGATATGAAGGTTTAGGTTGTTTTATCTAGCTAATTATTATTGTTAAATATTATTCTTAAACGGACCACTTGTGGGCAATCATCAAAGAAAAAAGGTGAAAAAAAAATCTGGACAAAAAAAGGGCACTTTGGCCTTGAGGGGCAAAAGGGGCAAGTGCTCAAGCACCCATAGCCCCCCCCCCCCCCTCTGCAAGTGCATGGTATTGAAGGACGGCGGAGCCGATCAGCAGCCGTTCCGCAGTTGGTGGAAATTGCAGGTGAGAAGTTGTTGATGTTCACGATTTTTGGCTAAGTCCTGGATCTTCCCAGTCCTACCTACAGCACCTTTAAGGTGCAGCGAAGCTCAGGGACACATGTGTCTACATTACCAATTAATGCCGTGATCAGACTAAATTACTTAAATCTTTCCAGCTGGTCATTATGTCACAAACATTGTCAAAATATGTGAAAGGGAGAAAAAAAATTGAACTTGCACGCCTTTCTATTGGAACCCTGTTAGGCATTTGGTCTTTTGACACGTTCACTGTTTCAGATTAAGGGATTGTAGTCATACATTCTTGCTGTGTATTTAGGATACATAGGTTTCTGAATCCCTCCTCTTATCTTCATTCATTGCTTCATTTTTACAGATGTTTTTGGCTGAGAGTTCTTGCTCCTATTGGTCAGTGTACAAGAACATGTCATAGAATGTGCCAACCTTGCGAGAGACGGCAAAAGAAATCCTGACTTGCTCGTCTTTCTGTAAGTAAGTCACGAGGTGTCCCAGCTGCTGTGTCAATGACACACTGCACAGGATAAAAAAGCTATTGTCACACCCGACGCTCATTATTGTTCCCAACACGCCACTTCTGACTAGTCGGGCCATTATTGGGCTGATATCAGGCAGTCTGATCTTTGAATAAGAACACAAAATCCCTTATTTTTAATGTCTCTCGTAAAGAACGCAAATATTAGTTTTGTTAATGATGACAACCAACACATTCTCATGAACAGGTTTTTATGATATCGAACAAAAAACGTTTCAAAAAACAATTCCTATGATATCCTTCGAAATTACTGTGACCGCCGACCGGTCATGTGACAAAGTTTAGCTGACTGGTCACATGACAGTTAAGTTTGACCTACAAAAGGTGACTGTCCTGTGGTGACAACAGTTAAGTTTAGGCACCAAAATGACTAGATAAGATCAGTTAAAATCTTAGTAAGTTAACATGCATTTTCTCTGTGAAAGTCCTGTGTTTCCCCTTAACTTCTTTCCGGACACAAACTCCTCTCCCCGACTTAAAAGCCCTGTGTTTTAGGACCTTAATATCCACTCCGACCTCCTCTCTGAACGGATCTTCGTGTTCTTATACAGCAGCAGTCAATGTGGTGCTGATAGTAATAAATATGTGGAATACATACAAATTACAGTACAGTTTCGAAGCTATATGTATGAATGGTTCGTGAGAACAGCCTGTGACAATATATCTTGACAATGTGCTGGTTATGCTTTCCTGTTAGTTTTTCTGACTTAATATGATTTAAGCACTGACGTTTTTGACTCTTAGGAACCACTTTGATGTCAACTGATACATGTTGTAACACATTGTAAAGAGAAATGCTAGTTTGAGTACGTAACCAGCCGTGGCAAATAGTTCCAAGTGTTGAGCGAGTGTTCAGTGTGTTCAATGTGCAATGTACTTATATTTCTGACATTTTCCACCAGGCATCTGAAGGCAGCGTGATGTTCGTTTGTTATGTCGACACTTTATGCAACATAAAACTCTGTCAGCTCAGCAAATGGAAGTTTGCATGCAGACAAAGATGGACCTATGAGATGTGGTGTGAAGTTATGACCCCACTGCACAAGAGCGCTCAGACACACACCCACACACACACACCAACCGCCAGGTAAAACTATAGGAAAATGATTGTACATGTATTATAAAACGGAGATATTGAGTGAATGCATGCACGCTGGGTTGTCAGCATCTCTGTGCTCTCGGCCCACGCCCTCCTACACACACTCTTTCCAAACTTCATGTGTCCACCTATGCCCTCGTAACAACTTTCAGCCTGTAAAGGCTGTACTTCTGGCTGCTAAATATAACTTATTGTGAAAAGTTTTTTTTTGTCTGCATGCATGCAGATACAGTACATATATGCACACACTAACACAAGACTGTCCTCCTAAGAAGAACGGCAGCATTAGTCATATGTTCAGCGCCCTTTAGCTTGTAGGACTTACATTTGTCAGTTTGACAAAAAACATTTCCAAATGAATGCCTATGTTACTCTGTGACTGCTAGATGTGTAAAAAAGTATACTTTTTGCTAACATGTTAGACATAACATTATAAGACCATATGCGTGGTGTTCATCTTATTGTGGAAATGAAAAAAAAAACAAAGAAAGAAAAAGGAATGCAGATGTATATGTAACTTTTCAGGTTTGTCAACATTGGTAGGGACAAGTCATCTGGTAAACAAAATCCAGTATCGCAATATATATTGCAGGAAAAAAGAATCTTGCAATAATATATATTTTTTTCAATATCCTGCATATATCCATGGTGCTGTCCGTGGTGCTGAAGTAGCAGATGGATTTGTAATTGCAACTCTTTTCCCGAGTCCCACCCTTTTGTCGGTTCCATCTTGGATCTACGTATAATATTCTCTTAATCTTGGATCTGTAATATTCTCTAAAATATACAGAACCAAAAAAGTCATTCATTGGGGGGGTGCATAGTCGGGGGTGAATGAAACTACAGGGGCGGTTCCCCCTGTTAAATATGACAAGATCACCTACTGATGTTAGTTACATCCACAGTAGGGCTCATGACCATTCAGCTGCTTCAGTTGCCAGTGCTGCAGCTAGCACAGTACAGTACAGCAGGTTGCCAGATCATCAGGTAAAATATTCCCCATATCTCGCTTACTCCTCCTACTAGGATATGTCCTAGTATCGCATTGCCAGACCCTAGGGTTGGCCGAACCCTAACCCTTTGGCCTACTTTAGCATATACAAATTTGCTCCGTAACAACCTGTGAACCACAATCCCAAACTGGCACTTTGATTTTCTGTGTACGGAATTGTTTACCTAAAGTAAACTTCTTTGACTTTCATGCACATCATGTCTATTTTAATAGACTATTAAACCAAATAACTATTTTTCTAAAATTATACTTAAAAAAAAATCCCAATATATCGCCTTACACACAGTATCGAAATATATTTCAATATATTGAATCATGACCCATGTATCGTGATACGTATCGTATTGGCAGACTGGGAAGGAACTTGTTTTGGTGGAACGTGTACGTTCAAAAGTTGTTTTAGTCGTGCAACAGAAAACTCAGATTGGACAGATAGTCTAGCTAGCTGTCTGGATTTACCCTGCAGAGATCTGAGGAGCAGTTAACCATAGTCTTCATGAATCCACCGGAGTTTAGAACGCCAACACAAAGAAAGCAGAAGGTGGAATTCCCTGCGGCACCTGAACAATCCCAGAAATGAAACGTCGTCGATATAGACTAGGACGTGTCCCTACCTGTGTACCGTCCATTTTCAAATGTATGCCTATGATAAGAGCATCACAAATGAAGTTCCATTAAGGCAGAAATCTCAGATGAAAATGTGCAAATCTCTCTGCATGGCTAGACACCAGTAGAGGTAGTGGGTGTGGAATGTGTGTTTTCTTTTGTTATTTGGGTGAACAGACCCCTTTATGATGCAAATAAACACATCAAAATCTTTAAGCGATCACCCACATCCCATGATGCAGTGCTCTCCTCGTTCTCCTGTGCAGACTGATGATGCTTCTGTCAACAGTGCACTGGCGGTTACTCAGTGACGTGCGGCACATTCTGGCCAACATCGCATATGATGGAATAGTTATGGGAGGCATTGAAATGACTCTGGATGAGTTTACCGCCTTCCACATTGATAAGTGAAGCACCCAGATGATCAGTCAAAACCTTTATCTTGATAGCTGTTAGCACTGCCCTTGCTTTCTGTGAGAGGAGCAGGCCAAAGTCATTGCCAAAAATAGCAGCTGGACGGTCGCAGAGCCACTGTTGCTGAAAGGAGTCATGTGCTATACCGTGAGTCTCCAGGCGCTAGGACCATGCAGCGGAGGTGGCAGCCTAAAGCTTACTGAAGCAGGTAAGATAAGATCAATCTTTAATGATGCCTGTGAGGACATCAGGTAGAGAGGGACACAGCATTCCCACAGGCACTGCAACAGCACATCGATCCACCGTGCCCAAAGCTGATTGTCCTGCTGGGAAAAGACGTGTCTAATCAGATCGGAATAGGTCGCACTTGTTTGTGCAGCTGGCCTCCTTGTCTGGGAATTGAACCCCAATCTCCTTGTGATTGGCGGGCACGGTACTGATTCAGAGGAAGGTGCTTTTGTCTGCTTTAAAAACTTCCATCAAGGGCGCCTGGGTGGCTCACCTGGTAGAGCGCATGCCCATATATAGAGGTTTACTCCTCGACGCAGCGGCCGCGGGTTCGACTCCGACCTTACCCTCTCTCTCCCCTTTCATGTCTTCAGCTGTCCTATCAAATAAAGGTCTTAAATCCCTCCCAAAAAAAAACAACTTAAAAAATAAATATCAATCCAGATGCACTAGAGGAAGGCTAGTCTCGCATTGCCAGCTCTGTCTTCACAGTGCTGTGGAGTAACGTCTGGCTACACCACACACACATTCTGGGATAGGAGAAAACAAACGCTCTGGGTTGTTTGGATTTCTTTAAACCAATCACAATCGTCTTGGGTGGTGCTAACCCCCGGACGCAGCGATGGTGGCTCTGCAAAATAGTCTCAGGAAGGAACTTGTTTTGGTGGAACATTTGCACCGCGCAAAACAAACGCTAGTGATGGCCAACTGAAGCTTTGTGAACCATTTTCTTTATTTTCTGAGCCCACTAGATGGCGCTCTTGGTTTTAAGAGAAAGGCCTTAGGCATTGCAATTCAGTGTATTCTCAACCCTTTGTTGAACAGAGAGCGCCATCTAGTGGGCTCAGAAAATAAAGACAATGGTTCACGAAGCTTCACTTGGCCATCACTACAAAACGCCACATACAGTATTAAATGAAGTTAACTTTTCACACATTACATTAACGTGCCTTGTTGCACGATCCAACTTTTCTTCAAAACTTGCCATTTTCAGAGTGTAGCTTTCCAGCTCGAAGTTTGTTGTTGTTTCCCGTAGCGAACAGAGTTTGAGAACGGCAACACACAGAGAGCAGAAGCGGAGGGGGAAAGCCAGACATCCAGTGCGTCAGCCGCGTGCTGGATGTCAGGCTTTATCCTAAAAATGTACTTCTGTTGGTCCAGACTAGAGGAAGGCTAACCAAAAGTTAGTCTAGTGGACCTGGAATCGACACTGGGCAGTTGTCCGTGGTCAGCAGAGAGGCTGTCACTGATGAATGTTACTGTAGAAGCAGTGAAACAATGTGTGGCAGTAAAGGACATGCTTGCTCAGCAGACCTCTTCTTAATAACATTGTGATATGTATGACACATTTAATGTGTCAGGGTTCTAACTCATGCCCTGTAAGAGCAGGTTGCACACTGGTCAGACTCCTTACAGTATAATCCTTATTTGAGCATGACGTTTTATTCTTAGACCTTGGGGAAAAAAAGTAGTTTAGACATAAAGAAATCTTGAGAAAGACCAGAATAAGCTTAAGATTTTGTTGACAATTGATTCCTAAAGACTTGTGGATATTGGCAAATGTCAGCATCCTTACATACTACTCTATACGTGACCTACATGACCTGCATGTTAACATTGTCACCGTGGGCATGTTGTCATGCTAACATTTGCATTTCAACTTTGAGGGCCCTATCTTGCACCCGACGCAGCGCAAAGCCCGACTCAGGTGTCTTTGCTAGTTTAAGACCGACGCAGTTGTCAATTTCCCGTCCAGCGCCCGCGTCGTTTAAATAGCAAATGCACTAGTGCCAATCTTTGCGCCCATGGGCGAGCTGATCTTACAGGGAAGTGTGTTCAGGTGCATTTTTGGCGTATTGCTATTTTGAGGCAGCGGGAAGTGATCGCGCCAGTGACCAACAAAAACCTGGTCTAAAGTCAATAGCGCAGCATTTCAACAGACAGCAAATTAGTAAAATGCGCCTAGGCTCGTGCACACTATGCTTGTTACACACACAGGGAAGCGCAGCAGCACACAAACATGCAAAATAAAAATATTACGGTGCAAATCCGTCATCATAATAGCAATGCGCCAAGGTGCGCCTGGCTTTTTTTAAGGGAATGGGAGGTGACACTGGTTTATTGTATGTTACGCCCAAAACACACCTATGAATTAATGAAGACACTAAGTACAACCCTTTTGAACCATGCGCACGGACCCTTTTTTTCCGCCGTCAAACTAGCAAAAGTGGACTTGGACACGCCCTAAACGCACCTGCGCCATGCGCTTCACGCCGTGTACTTAGATCATTAAAATAGGGCCCATAATGGTCAGAAAATACCAGTGAGAAACTGCTGCCTCTAGCTGGTTGCCCTGAAATGTGTGTATGCTGTGTTGATTTTTTAAAGCACCATATTATAGCAGGCATGATGTTCAAAGACATGTGGTCAGCTTCATGACCGGGACTATATTCTGCAAGTGCTGCATTGCATGTATCTTGTCCTGACAACACAGAATTCTGAAACATTAAAATGTTATGGCAGGTCGGATGGCACCTGTCCTGATCAACAATAAAGTTCACTCAGAACACAGCCAATGTACCAAAAGACACATTTTCATCAGCTTTTAAATCAGCAGCATGAGTCCGGTAGTATTAAAAATTGCCATCTGGCTCATTTTCCACTTTTTTTTACAGCGACTGATTCAGATTCCACACAATCTCCCACAACCATGGATCTCCAAGAGCTCTGGCTGCTGCACAGGATCACAATGTGTGGAAGCATTTGGACTAAATAACAGCCGCAATGTTCCAATTTTTTTGTAAAGTATAAAGTATTTTGTAAAGCGGTAACGTCATCATCACTTAAACATTCGATCCAGTCTATCTCTCCACACCTTTAAAAATGCCCTGTTTTCCTATTACAGTACCAACTGTACCTGTACATAATCCTCTACAACACAATAACCTCTTCTAATATTATTATTAATATCCAGTTTCATTCTTGCTCTGCCTCAAACTTGATTATGACTAACTGACTTGATGATGTTCTTTTTTTTTTCTTTTCTTTTTTTTTTCTTTTGTTATCTGTTATGTCTAATTATACTGTATATTTATTTATCGTTAAGGACCCCCTCGAAAACGAGATGCTGCATCTCAAGATGTTACTCCTAATAAAGAAATGTTCAACTTCAGACAGCAGCCACAACACACACAAAGGGCACCAGGCTTTAAACCACCACCCAAATTAGCTTTCTAATGACTACTTCATATTGAGGACACATGTCTTGTGTTGCAGCTTTGGCTCACTGAATGACTTCCAAACAAACGTGCACTGCTGATGTCAGTTTGCAGGCTAGTCAGCTGAAGCACATTAAACAGCTTAAAACCAGTAAATGCCATGTATCGATCTTTTATAATATAAATTGCACATGAGAATTTAACGTTTTGGTACTAGAATAATAAAAATCTTTTAAAAAGTTTTTTTTTTTTTTGTCAAACTGAGAAATGTATCTTTTTAGATAAAACAAATGTTGACAAAGTTTTCTTTTGGGGACATAATTTGAAGTTTGAAAATAGTAATAAATTGCAATATCATTGTATTGTGAATTAAGTATCGTGATAACATCAGAATCAGAATCAGAAAAAGCTTGATTGCCAAGTACATTTTTTACACATACCAGGAATTTGTTTGGGTGTTGTAGGTGAATGTCACACATTCTCTAAATATTTGAAGGTTAAGAAAATCAAGTATTAGAATATAAACAATATAAGTAATATATATATATATATATATATATATATATATATATATATATATATATATATATATATATATATATATATATATATATATACACACACACAGTATATATTAAAAATAAAACTAGAAAGAGCAGTACAGCAGAGTAAGTACAGTGGCATGTAGAGCCAGAGGTGGGGTGTGGAGAGTGTCAGGGTGGGTCTCGGGCCTTGTTGATAAGGCTAGTGGCGGAGGGGAAAAAACTGTTGTTGTGGCATGATTTTTTGGTCCTGATGGACCTCAGCCTCCTGCCAGAGGGGAGTGACTCAAAGAGTTTGTGGCCGGGGTGGGAGGGATCGGCCACAATCTTTCCAGCTCGCTTCAGAGTCCTGGTGGCGTACAGGTCCTGGAGCGGCGGCAGATTGCAGCCAATCACCTTCTCAGCTGACCGAATGACACGCTGCAGCCTGCCCTTGTCCTTGGCAGTGGCAGCAGCGTACCAGATGGTGATGGAGGATGTGAGGATGGACTCGATGATGGCTGTGTAGAACTGCACCATCATTGTCTTTGGCGGGTTGAATTTCTTCAGCTGCCGCAGGAAGTACATCCTCTGTTGTGCTTTCTTGATGAGGGAGCTGATGTTCAGCTCCCACTTGAGATCCTGGGAGATGATAGTTCCCAGGAAGCGGAAAGACTCCACAGTGTCAATTGTGGAGTCACAGAGGGTGACGGGGGCAGGTGGGGCTGAGTTCTTCCTGAAGTCCACAACCATTTCCACTGTCTTTACATGCCGTATCGTGGGTAGTGATTCCCACCCCTACTTATCATACAGCTGTCTACTTTCCTTGAATCTGTAGAGAGACAAACAATAATTCTACATGAACAGGTTTGGTTATTAGAGACTGGCCAAACATTCTTGTGCCCTGACCTGTGATCTATGAATGGCACGATGTTGTCTAAGCTTTCCCTTTCTCTCATCAAACCACACCACGTTGTTTCTGAAAATTCCATCACACTAAGGACTAACAGCAGCTAACATTAACGGTCGAGTGTCCCTGGTGCGGAGCTTCACCTCTAAAACGACAAATAAACCACAGTTACTATTACATGTACAATAACTACATTAGGAGGCAAAGGAATGGCTAAATTTGATGCGCAGATCAACAGTGAGCCGGAGAGTGAGTGAGAAAGTGCCACCGCTAACTGCTAAACTAAAGTAGCTAACAGAGCTGACAGCGTGTAAACAACCGTGGGATTAGCGAGAAAGTCGCTAAAAGGAGATCGCTATGAGTGCTTGAGTGAACTAGCGTAACGTTAGGTTTAAATATAAAGTGGATGATTAGCCGCTGTAATGAAGAATATGACAAAAATAACTGCGTCAAGCTACCGAAGCAAGACGCTATCAACGCGGTAGCACGTCAGCACATCAGCCGAGCCAGTGTTCCGGTTATGTCCAATTACGTGTTGTAGCTTGTCAGACTGGCGATCAGATTTGAAAATATTAGAGATCACCCAAGCCTATCCTCGGTGCCAGCCCACCCACTCTAAAGGAGCATCTGTGATATATGTTTGTGTGTACTTCTTTCTTTGTTTTTCAGTAATACAAATAGTAACAGTAAACCTGAAAGTCACTCTGAGATGATTTTTTTCTGCAGTGATTGTGATGTGATGTGATTATTGTTGTGATTTCAGTTGGACTTTAAGCACGCACGCACCCAAACACACCAAACACACCACTCTCCTTTGTCCACGTCAGATGGGCTGATGAAGAAATGCGCACTCAGCAGGATTGTGATGCTGTGGCAGCGGGATGGTTTGGTTGCCGTGGCAGCATAATTAGGTGGGTGGTTACTGTGGCAGCAGGGGGTGGAACATGACGTATTGCCCTCCTGGGAAACAGCAGCCAGTCGGAAGTAAACGACCTGACCCTGGCTTTCTGTTTCACTCTCTCTTTCTCCATCTCTGTCCACTTTTATATTTAAAAAGATTTTCAGAACACGCTGTGTCCCGGCGTGCCTACTGCTGTTTTGACTCTGGGATTGTTTGCTAGTCTGCAGCTGAGTTTGATTGTCCCCCTCATCTCCCCCATCCACGACCTACAGGCCTCACTGTAAACTGTTTTTATTACTTACTACATATGATCCAGTGTTCATATCCAAAATCTCACTTAATGAAGTTGCTAATAGATCTGTGGTTTTAGCAGCTTGTTAGAGACTTCCTCTGGTCCAGCTGGCTCAGATGAATGGCTCCTCTAGACTTTCCACATTGGTTTGTACCTAATAATAATAATAATAATAATATATTTTATTTATATAGCGCTTTACATGGTACTCTACATTAACTGTAGATACATTACCTACAGTAATGTATCCAATTCGTTTAATACAGAGTAATTTGGGGTGTTTGTGAATCTCGTACGATTGTATTGATCACTTTACAGCTGTTTCTTCTGTAATGGTTGTGCATAGGGGTGTCACGATTTCGATTTTAAATTGAAAATGGATCGAAATGAGCTTTTGATTTTGACGAAATCGAAATCAGAAGCAGGATCTGGACATATTTCACAGCACATTTGTTTTCTATTTGATTGAACAAATCAAGTCCACATTGGTGGTGGTATCACACTTCACTTCCCGGAGTTTTTATGTCTTGGCGGGTGTTTATTCAATAAACTGCTTTCCATACACATTTGAATTTCTATTATGTCTTTTACCTTGCAAAAAGCTATGTATTTGTAATGAATGAATTAAATATTTCACACATTTTCATTGTGTTGCTTCTATCCCCTATGTTAAGCACGTTGTATTGTAAAGAGAAAACGGCTGTGTTGACTGATGTTCATTTCCACTACCTTTGTACCCTGACCACTGTCTTGTTCTCTGTATTCTCTCAGTCACAAACCTCCCCAACACGCCCTCCTCCGCAGTCTTGTACTAGTACACACTGTCTTTCCTTCATTATTGCTTCATTATCTCTTGCTGTTGTCCTCTGTTCTGTTCTCCGTCTCTTCCTCCCTCCCTGCAGCCTCTCTGTATTTCCTTTGACAAAATGTTATGGGCTTTTTAATTGTAAGTCAATTTACTACAGCTGCTAAATATATTGCCTTTTCTCTCTCTCTTGCTCTCGCTCTCTCTCTCTCACACTCACTCTCTTTGTCAGTGTGTGTGTGTGTGTGTGTGTGTGCGTGTGTGCGTGCGTGCAATGCAATTACAGCTTATTGGTGATTCATACCACTCCCGAAACCGCTATTTTAGCTTGCTGTAGTTCTCCCTCTTATTCCTCCATGATTTTTGACTAAATATTGCAGTGGTATTCTTCATTTGCAACTTTGTCCATAATTAGGGCTGGGACGATTCGTCGACATAGTCGACGTCATCGATTACGTAAAATGCGTCGACACAAATAATTTGCGTAGACGCATTATTCGACACTAAATAAAATAAATAAATAAAACTTGCGTGCAAATGAATTAATGTAATGCGGAACTACTGTTAGATACGCGGGTTCAAGGGACACCTAATCTGTAGCGCCGCCTTAACTCTGAAGCTATCCAAGCTCCTCCGCCTACATGCAGTTTTTTGTCAGGTCGACGGTCCAGTGAGTGAGTCAAAGATAGCAGCACGAAAGGACGAGTATGGCGAGTAGTGACGACCCACGAGAGTTAGAGGACCCGCTGGCCTCTTTAAGATCGCAAGTTTGGGAAAACTTTGAGACTGTATGGCTGCAGCCTGGAGCCTCCCGTGTCATGCCATCTGGTCTCATGCCCTCCCGCCTGGTGTCCAACGTCTCCTCCCTACAGTTCTTAACCAGCCTTTAGATACAAATAATTCAAGTTAAATTAAAGGGAGAAGAGCTTGGATGTTAAACAAGAGCGTATTCATTATTTTACCTACTGTTTAAAAAAGCAAATACAGGCTGCTCTTTTTGCACTTGCTCTGTTTACTTTATGTTTTTGTTTTTGTATTCCTCCTGAAAGTGACTTTATTTTGTTGTTGGATTGATAGCCTACATCTGGCTTCAGGTTGCACTAAAAATTCATTTTACTTCAACAGTGCAGTGTTAAACAATTTTAAAAAAATAGAGATTTGAACCTTATTGAAATTTGTTTTGTGTAAAATTGTTAATAATTGAGCAATGGGAAAATAATCGCTAATTGAAAAATTAATCGTTAGATTAATCGAAAAATTAATCGTTCGATTAGTCGACTAATCGAAAAAATAATCGCTAGATTAATTGTTTAAAAAATAATCGTTTGGGACAGCCCTCTCCATAATGTAAGGCTTACATTAGGCTTCTATACAGTATGTCTTAAGCTATATTTTAGTAGTTAAAGCGTAACTCTCGCCAAAATGCAACCTAGGGTCTTTTTGTGAATGTACCCCTGTCAAACTTTCGGACGGAAATGCCACTTTTAAGATTGACCGTATTTTCGTTTTTCGGTCAAATGGCCTTTTGAATGGGAGTGCTAGGGGCACTACTATGATCGCATCAAAATAGCTATTTTTAAAACACTAAGAAGGCTCAACACAACATGAAACTTTGCTCGAAGTATCACCAGGGGCTCTACACATGAACTCGAGCATTGAGAACATTGTTTGTGTACAGAGTTTACTAAAAAGAAAGGTTTTGAACAACTCACTTTAGCAGTTGGTTTTTCCACTCGCCGCCATCTTGCCAGTCAAAAAAGTGTCGATCATGCATTTTGGCGAGAGTTACGCTTTAACATTGCCAAAATGAAATCCATGAAGCCTAAACACAGGGACAGAGATTTACTGTTGATCAGAGGTCCATCATATATTCCACTGGACACAGACTTTTCTGAGGTCACGCAATTTGCTACTTTGTTGTCAGTTTTTCTGCTGGAAAATTGTCTGCCTCTTGAATTTCAACTTCACCATTAATAATGAATTACAGGCTACAAATGCATTCCTTTCTTTGTTAAGACATGTACAGACTGCGTTTACCCTGTCCTGTTCCTTTCCCATCAACTTGTTTATTGGCTCCTATTGTATTGATTATTCTGTATGGTTAAGATTTGAATATAATTTTTTCAGGTGGAGTTGAACTGTGGACAAAGTATATGTTTTGTTTCAAGATCACTAGATTATTATTATTATTTGGATAAAAATAAAAAACACTGACCTGTGCCTGTTGATGTCTCCTTCACTAACAGTATGAGTCAATCAGCTATCAGTCAATCAGTCAATTAATCAATCCATTTAATTTGTCACATGTAATTAGGGCTGGGTACTGAACTTCGATACTTTTTAGGCACCGAGCGAATTGCCTCCTTGGTATGGATTATCAGAAAAATGCCTCGTCATTCAATACCCATATTCAATACCTAAGGAGGAAATCTCATCAGAGTCAGTGAGCCAATAAGCATGCAGCATGCTTCTACCAAGATCTAATAATGCTGCTGATTGGCTGTCTGCATGTCGTAGATGCATGCAGGAAAAACTCTACGTTGAGCACAGAGGCGGGGCTCATGTGTGTTGTTGTATTTTGAGAGGCTTCACTACAGCATACCGTAATGTTGTCATTTCTTTTGTTAAATGGATATCGAGGTCACGGTATCAGTATCAAAAATCTTTGAACGATACCCTGCCCTACATGCAATCACAATTCAGTACAAATAGTTCAGTAAAATGATGAGGTTCCCCCGCCAGGATGCTCTCAGTGATGCAGGAGTAGAAAGTCTTCAGTGTTTGAGTTGAGTCAGTGTGCAGCGGCCAGGTCAGACCCTCGGTGGGCCACATCATCACTCTCAGCGCTCTCATCAACCAGCCAGCTGTTTTCAGAGACAAAGCTGTGATAAAGCCACTGAACCCTACCTGCGCAGCACCAACAGCGGACAGACACAGGACCAGTCTAGCTGGTAAACAGTCTAGCTGGTGAACAGAGTGGAGCATTTAGCAGTTAAAGAGACAGATATTTCCCTCAGGAGTTGGTGGAGACCAATCAAGGAGAGTGAATATTGCCTTACATCCATCATTTTGTCAGAAACTCAACCTCAAAGAAATGATAAAGTGCATATTTTGTCAGCCAACTTAACATGCGTAAAACTTTGTATGAACATAAAAAAATTCAACTACTAAGAACTAAACTGAACAACGTTTCACAGACATGTGACTAACAGAAATGGAAAAATGTGTCCCTGAACAAAGGATGGTCAAAATCAAAAGTCACAGTCAGTGTCTGGTGTGGCCACCAGCTGCATTAAGTACTGCAGTGCATCTCCTCCTCGTGGACTGCACTAGGTTTGCCAGTTCTTGCTGTGAGATGTTACCCCACTCTTCCACCAAGGCACCTGCAAGTTCCTGGACGTTTCTGGGGGGCATGGTTCTCGCCCTTACCCTTC
The DNA here is from genome assembly GCF_008315115.2 of Sander lucioperca. Taxonomy (NCBI): domain Eukaryota; kingdom Metazoa; phylum Chordata; class Actinopteri; order Perciformes; family Percidae; genus Sander; species Sander lucioperca. The sequence continues at coordinate 35,659,850 of NC_050175.1, forward strand.
GATCCAACAGGTCCCAGACGTGCTCAATGGGATTGAGATCCGGGCTCTTCGCTGGCCATGGCAGAACACTAACATTCCTGTCTTGCAGGAAATCGCGCACAGAACGAGCAGTATGGCTGGTGGCATTATCATGCTGGAGAGTCATGTCAGGATGAGCCTGCAGGACTGTAAGGTCTTCCCTGTAACGTTCTGCAACTTTTGATTTTGACCATCCTTTGTTCAGGGACACATTTTTCCATTTCTGTTAGTCACATGTCTGTGAAACGTTGTTCAGTTTAGTTGTTAGTAGTTGAATTTTGTTATGTTCATACAAAGTTTTACGCATGTTAAGTTGGCTGAAAATAAAAGCAGTTGAAAGTGAGAGGACGTTTCTTTTTTTGCTGAGTGTATATATATATATATATATATATATATATATATAGTGACAAGCCCAGGGGTGTGGGGTTTCCATGTCACCAGTTCAATAACAAAAGCCGGCACTAAGAGTACAGTTGAACACAGTTGGGAAGTTTATTAAGGGTAATTTCCAGCGTAGGAGGGGGATTTTCAACACTACTTCACCTTCCACAATCCATTCTCGTTGTCTTCACAAGCGGGTCCTCATCCAAAACAGTTCGGTACACAGGGGGGTAGTCAGCCAGTCCAGGTCACACAGTTTAGTTCAGTATTCTTCTCACTGCTTTCCACCACTCTGTCTCAGTCTCTCCTCTCTCGTTTCCTGGTTCTCTTTTTTTCTCTCCGTCCAACCGCTTCCTTCCCTTCCTCCAAACCTAATCACTCAATTAATCCCAGCTTCTCCTTGTTGGGGCAGGAAGTCCATATAAGGCTTGGGGGTGGAGCCAAAGGCTGCAAAATACCTTCCTTCAATTACCACTCCCCTCACCTCTCCCTGCAATCTACCACCATATACATTATATTAGGGCTGTCAGTCGATTAAAATAATGAATTGCGATTGATCGCATGATTGTCCATAGTTAACTTGCGATTAATCACACTTTTTTATCCGTTCTATATGTACTTTAAAAGGGATGTTTTTCATACTCAAGTGGTCGCTTCCTGATTTCCCAAACTACGGCGCGGCCCGAGGCCCAAATCCCAGAACGTGTGTGCGTTAATCGCATGTCAAAGAAATTAATGAAATTAGCAATATATATATATATTAGTCTGGTAATCACTGTTTAGATAGACCTGTTGACTCTACTCTATCACACCAGTATTACTTCATCAGCACCACTCACTTTATCATGTCATTATGTCTTCAAATACTCTGTATAGTTTATATTTTTATTCTATTCTATTTTTGGTTTCTTATTATTTATTTCTGCAGCTTTGTTATTGGTGTAATAAAAAGAAGAAGAAAAAAAGACTTGTCAGCCAATCTCAGTTTTCATTTGTTTTGGACAGGTGTTGGCAACTGTGAAGGGGAAGTGTTAGGGGGATGCAGCATGAATATGTGTCAAATTAATAATTAATGTCTGGTGGAAGCCAAAGTTTTTGTTTTTCTCCATGTACATCCCTTCTGCTTTCATGTCTACTATCTCTTTATAGCCCATCCTCCACATCATCCCTCTCCCTCCTCGCCTTCATCTTTCCTTCCCCGATATCGCTTCCCCATCCTGTGTTTGAAATAAACGGGTCTCAGCAGTGGGAAGTGCTAAGTGAAGTTAAAGAGAGGAGGCAGCGAAGGGGGTGGGAGGGAGCGGCGAGTGCTAATTGCTCCCTTCTCACATCTTCAAAGGTGAAACTGATGTGAAACAGTTTGGGGTTTCTGTTATTCCAGAGGGCTTCGCTTACATTAACACATGAGGAAATGATGACGTTAGGCCAGGCACGGAGCTAGTGTAACCTTCAAGTGCCGTGTCGGCACTAGACCTAAATGGATACGTGGGCATTTTGAGTAATGGCTGGCTGTTTTTCTTCTTCATCACATATTTGCCCTAGCCTGGTCCTACCAGACTCTGGGACATTTCATTTGTACAGAGAGTCTGGCCACTCTCCATTGACAAGTGTTAACTTCCTTGAAGGCGGGTACTCTGTTGAAGTTTAAAACTATTGGATCTGCCCAGAGCCACTCTGGATCTGCCATAACCAATCGCTAACGTTTGGTCGTGACGTATGTCATGCGCATGTGCAACAAGAGGGGAGACCGACAACAACTGTCGGCTTATATTCAAAGGGGTAAGCATCTGTCAACAACCCGTAGATCCTATGGCGCCATTTTTATGCTAACAAGAACTCACCCGCCGTTAGCATTCCATTGACTGCCATTAATTTTGACGTCACTTTGACAGCGAATAACTTTATTTGTCCATTGTTTATTTCTAAAGAAACACGGCAATGTATAAAAGGCTCAATTACCTTATATCTCACGTTATGGCTCCGTAGCAGACGTTTTTGTAAAAATAGGCTAACGATTGTGTCATAACCACGCGACTTACTGTCTCATAGAGGAATTACCGTATAGTACAGGAGAAGCTCGCAGGCAGTTTCGACTCACATTAGCTGTTTAAGTTTAATTAATTACTAATGTTAACTAGCATTTTAGTTAGCAATAATTAGCCGGTGCCTATGTTATCTCCTTACATATACCTACGCTCTCCGTCTCTGCTAGATTGGGAATGATTGAGATTTCTCTTGGCACAGCTACCAGAAGACTTCCAACTTTCAGACGGGTTGCTCACGTCACATTTACGTCATCTCTCTCAATTGGAGGCTGCGCAGTAACGCTCAGCGCTCACCGGAAAAGTGCTTCTAATATCCTTTACTGGTCTCCGTCCAGAGCAACGGGATCTGTTGGTCCAGTTTATATACGGTCAATGCTTAAATTCAGTATTAGCATCGCTAGCGTTAGCCTTAGCCAACTCCTTCACCACTAACGGAGCGAGCTGGAAAATCAGACTTTTCCCGAACCTCGTGGGGAGGAGGGCAACAACATCATGGCCACCAACAAAATTCAGCAAATATTGTTCTTGCTCGGGCTTTAACTTCTGGATATTCGGCAGCATTGCCACAACGGACTGAATGGCTTCTCTCTCAGCCACTCCCTCTGTTTGCTGATTGGACCGCCAAATATTTGGCCAGAGAAAACCCAAGAATATACCGCAAACTCAGACGGAGTTCTAAAGGAAAATGAAAATTGAGCGGAGGTATGTAGGAGGGCAGAGCCAGGCTACATTTGCCCTTCAGTTCAACTGAAATCAGTATTTCGTCATTTTTAAGTGTGTGCTCAGAGTAGTTTAGCCACATGTGAAAATTAAAATGTATTTGAGTTCTGAGTTTAAAGTCAGAATTATGAGAAATAAGGTCAGAATCCTGAGAATAAAATCAGAATATCTTCTCAAATACATGTTTCACATTGGCCCTAAATCCTCTTCCGTATATTTCAAATGTAAAAAAACAAAATGTGGGTTCAAAAACCAAATTTCAGACTGTAGATTGAGAAGATATTAGAAGGAGAAGGGATTTGAAAGGATGACATGTGATACATTAGTACTGCTGTGTTATTTATGTATATTTCTTCTTTCACACCCCTCCGTGCTGCATGAGTCACTGTTCCAGCCACAGCAGTAGCAACACAGAATTATTTATCAAGAAGTGTCGCATCTCATTAACTGAAGATATTCATATCCATCAGCTTCCTTTTCTGAAAGATGCATTTAGCCTATTTATTTTGAATGCCTATCTTACGTCTTTAAGACAGTTGGTTCAGCATCATGGGAAGTCCTGCCTTGCAAATTTACCCTGTATGAATACCTCAATTTAAACCAAAAAGTCACATGGAATTAGCTTATTGCAAGTGATGATTATTTTTAAAAAGGCTGCATTTCTGCGCCTCCAAGCTCAGTTAGTTGTCTATGTAGTGTTTTCTAGACATCACAGAGCAGCAGCCAAAGGACATGCAGTGAGTTTTTAGAAAGAGCTGCGAGTCACTTTTTCTCCACTGGACAACGTTTCACTGCATTGCTCTCTCCATCTTCACATAAAACCCATAGCCTCAACAACTAGTTCACAGCCTTGTTCTCAGGTCTTTTCAGGCTCATTTGGGTACATTTTGGAAGTACCCAACTGAAGGCAGAAGGGAGGTGTAAGGGATCACCAGTGAAGCAAATCAATCACTCAATATTTAACGGTGTAGCCATTCACAGCAACCAGCCGGTATCCAAAGTGCTTTACATCAAGGAACAAGAATTAAACAAAGCATACAGTAAAATCAGAAAAGAATAAAAAATAACGTCAAAGGTTAAGTAAAAGCAGAAGGAAGAAATGAAAATGTCACAGCGCTACTATGTATTAGAAGACATTCTAAATAAATGTGTTTTGAGGTAAAAAAAAAAAAGAGCTAGGTCTGTAATAGTGCAAATGTCAAGGGGTAACCTGTTCCAAAGTCTCGGGGCAGATCAGCCCACAGTTTATACCTCGACCGTGGGACTTCTAAAATGAGGTGCTTCGATGACCGCAAGGACCTGTTGTGCTCACTAAGGGTTAAAATCATAAAATTGATTCTAAAATGCACCGGTGGAGCCAATGGAGAGTGTAAAGAACGGGGGTAATGTGTGCACGTCTTGAGGGTATTCGTAAACATTTTTCCTTAAATAACTGCAAGTTACATTGAAGTCTATGGGGAGTGCATGATGCACATCACTAGCGAGAACATTTACAACCCTCGCACCAAACAGTTTTTTGTTGTTGTCTTTTTTAACCCTCATGTTGTCCTGGGGTCAAATTTGACCCGTTTCCAAGTTGTTTTTTTTATATCAGAAATATGGGAGGTCGAAAGATAAGCGTCGAAAATGTCGACCAAGGCGACAAAACGTAGACGAAAAAAACGTAAAAAATGTTGGAAAAAAGTGACAAAAACTACAAACAAAAACTTCAAAAACACCGGAAGTAGGCGTCAAAAACTTTGGAAAAACCAGCTAAAACGTCGAAAAAGTGACAAAACGTCAACAACAGGGACAAAGACATTGCGGGGGAAAAATGATAAAAATGTTGAAAAAAAACTTAAAAAAAGCAACAAAACATTGAGATAAGAACAACAAATGTGTTTTTATCATTGTCGAGGGAAAGACAACACAAGGGTTAAATGCAATGCTTTTGACATTTTTTTTGTTGTATTAACGACCATAACATGTGTGATACAGCTGTTCTCAGCTCGGTAAATAATACGATAAATGAAGGAATAATGAGGTAACAGAAAAACACATTGCATCATGTCAGCAAGTCCACATTATGATAGCACACAATATGTACTCCTTTAATAAGACAGTCTACTGTAGGCCTTTTTATTTCTGTTACTAGTTATTAGTGACTTCCTCTCCCAACAAACCTCGATGTATAGGACTTGTTTTGGTTCTGTCACATAAGATTTAAAAAATATGTAATATTGTAATAATGTTGTGTGTGTGTGTGTGTGTGTGTGTGTGTGTGTGTGTGTTACAGATCTATCGGCGTTGCTGGCTGGTTTTCAAGAAGTCATCCAGCAAAGGACCTCGTCGTCTGGAGAAATACCCTGATGAGAAGTCTGCCTACATCAGAGCCTTTCCTAAGGTGTGTGTGTGTGTGTGTGTGTGTGTGTGTGTGTGTGTGTTTGTGTGTGTGCGTGCGTGCGTGCGCGCGTGCGTCAAGTATACTCTGCAGGAGAAAACACCAAAGCTAAAGAGTTGACAGACACACACTGACAGGGATGAAAACAGTCAGCCTTCACATTAAAGTCTTGATTCTTTTACTTCTGAGCTCAGCGAGAATCAACATCCTTTCTTCTTCTCTTTTACTACACACTCTCTCTCTCTCTCTCAGAACTCACTCATCTTTCACTCTTCATCATCATCACCTCTCCCTCACTTGACCTTCCACTTTTACACCAGTGGAGTTAAAGGGAAGTTGTCGAGTGACTTTGTTCTGTTTTTCATCTTTTTTTCCCCCCTTGTATTTTCAATGTTGGCACAATATTTTCCACCTCAAGGCATGGTGATGAATGTGATAGTTTGAGCTGTATATTTTGGGTTATCTTCAGGAGAAAGGTGTCAAGTCACTGCTCTGTCTCGACCTCTTTTCAAGTCACCATTTCAGCCTGAACATGATGGGTTTTACTGAGGTGTCATCCCTTTAATCGAACCGTAACAAGTGAAATAATCAGCCCTGATTTCCACTTTGGTAACCATTTTTTACCTTCAATCCGTTACCTAGGTGACAGAGATTAGCAACGTCAAGAATATCACACGGCTGCCCCGAGATACCAAGCGACAGGCGGTGGCCATTGTGTTTACAGACGACACGTCACGCACCTTCACCTGTGAATCAGGTAACGTATGGACACACACAAACAAACAGAGGGACAGCTCCGTATTGTCAGGACTTGACCCTTATCGCCCACTTCTAGTAGATGTCATCTCTCTCTATGTCTCTCTCTCTCTCTCTCTCTCTCTCTCTCTCTCTCTCTCTCTCTCTCTCTGTCTCTCAATTCAATTCAAAGGTGCTTTATTGCCATGCCAAGTTTCAATAGTCAAAGAAAGTTTTTCTCTCTCTCTCGCGCTCTCAATTTCAATTAAAAGGCACACTATGCAAGATTTGTACCTTAAAATAACAGCTTCGAAGTCATTTCGATGGTAAACAAACTGGCACCGCCGCTGGCAAAACCAGGAATGCAGGTTTGAGAGGTAGCGCCCCGCCAAATCTCGCGAGAATCACGACTTGCCTTACGGCACGACCTCACGTACATCAACAACATATAAGCAGCTGCCTCTATGGAAGACACTAGCACGCATTTCAGACGTGAATCATGGCCGAGTCGACGAAGAAAATGACGAAAGCGCGGTCAGAAGAGACAAGGAAAAGAAAACGAGAAACTGACCGCGTGAGGAACCGGACAAGAGTCCCACTCGGTCAGGCTTTCACTCGTTGGTGAGAGCTAAAAAGCAGCAAAGGTAACGTTAAATACAAGTACTCCACAGCGACTTTAGGAGTCGCTGTTTGACAAAAATGGAAACTGCATAGTATGCCTTTTAAAGAGCTTTATTGGCATGACCCGACATTGCTTATATTGCCAGATTATATATAAAGAAAAGGAAATTAACAATAACCGGCACAACATAAACTATAACGTGAACACCAACTTAAACATGAAGTGAATAAGGCACGAGAAGTACAATTTCACAGCAAAATCTTTACCACATTGTTATAACTCTGACATATTTACATATTTACAGGAAGCTATTGATCTAGGTGGGTGTTTAGTTGTTAGAAGTGGGTGGTGTTTCTGTGGTCATCTCTTGATTTGGGGCAGGAGGCAACATAATTAGCTGCTAAGATGCAGCAGTTTTGAATTCTCGCCTAAAACACATTTCAGTTTGTCCCTGTCTGAAAGTGTCTCGATTGCTTTACACTGACTTTTGAATTTGGGGAAGAAGATTTGTCTACATTGTTTGTATTTCTCTCTCTCTCTCTCTCTCTCTCTCTCTCTCTCTCTCTCTCTCTCCAGAGCTAGAGGCGGAGGACTGGTTTAAGACGCTGTCCATTGAGTGCCTGGGCACACGGCTCAATGACATCAGCATGGGAGAGCCGGATCTCCTGGCTGCTGGAGTGCAGTGTGAACACACAGGTCATTTCCACACAGATACACAAAATCACACACGCACAGTAAAAGTTTCCATCTCAACAGGGAAGTTTAAGGTTCTACTGCCAACATGGCAGATCCGGGGTTTAATTTAGCTCAGATTGGCTCTCCTTCAAACACAACTGATAGTGTTGGTGGGGGTGGGAAGTCAGTGAGGGATCACATCCTTATTGCTGCTCCTGAAGCTCAATGCTGGCAGGTGAAACGAAGCACCATGTGTAACAGAGGAGAGATCTGTCTGTCTACGTCCTCGCATGGTCAAACGGAGATAGCAGTGAACCGCAGTGTGATCGGACATTCCATGAAAAATTTTCGAAATGACGACGTGTTCTTAATGCAACTTTTGAAATAATAATTTGACTTGCTTTAAAGGTCCCATATTGTAAAAGGTGAGATTTACATGTCTTTTTTGATTATAAAGCAAGTTGAGATGCTATTTAAGTACTGTTAAAGTGTCAAAATGCTCAGTCCACAGAGAAATGCCCGGAAACACTGACCAATCAGAGCAGACTTGGATTTTTCAGGAGGGATTTTTTAAAGAGACAGGTGCTAAAACGAAGCGTTTCAGACAGAGGGGGAATACAGGTTTATTCAGACGGACAATATGAGCAAAAATAAGAGTTTTTTTTTAATAATAAAGCATGTAAAGATATTCTAGTAGAAACCCAAAATACAATTATAAACCTAAAAATGAGCATGATAGGGGACCTTTAAACATTTTCTGGAAGCTATGGTCTTTTTAATTTTTTACATACTGTATTTTATATCCTCTAAATTGCATATACACTAGAAGGTTTCTGTCATCGTCTTTTGAAACTTGTTTGTTGGGTTTTCTGTCCATATTTAAAGCTGGATGGGTGTTTTTTTTTTAAATGTTAGTACATTTGAGGATAACAGGAGGGTTAAATTATATTTACATGTGTCTTTTTTATATTTTGGCCTTGTTGTTGAAATGTGATCTACAATACAAATAATCGTGGCTTGCTGTGCCTTAAAAAACAGCTCTGGTCTTAGATACCTATTTAACTTAAAATATGGTCAGAAAAAAACCTCAGCAACATGTTTCGCCTTTTAAGAAAGACTGCTGAATGAAAGAAAGCCAACCCAGGACTAGAGATGGTCTGATACCATTTTTTCCTTCCCGATACCGATTCCGATACCTGAAGCGGGAGTCCTGCAGTACAGGAGTCAATTTCACTGTTGGGCGGGAGCGGGACGGAGCCGGAGATTAAATAAAAAAAATGACGCTGCAATGCGGTGAGTGCGCCCAAAGATTGCGAGGCATTTCGTTTTAGAAAAGAGAACCACTTACAACTCACAATACGTTTGTTGATTGGCTACTGCTAGCCGCAGACAGCGATTCTTCTTACCTACCCTAAATGGATAAATGTGTGTTTTCAGTGTGAAAAGATCTCCGTTAGGAATTACGCAATGGGAGCGACAATTGATTCCCGTGTCACCCTCTACCGAGTACAGATCCGATACCAGTATGGATGTGAAAGGATTTCTATCATTGTTATACGGTCTGGCTTGGGTTAAACCTTTTGTGAAACATAAACAAACACAAACAATGAATGCCATAGAACTTTATTTCATTATCCAGTTTGACAGTCAGTCATAACGGAAAAAAAACATAAATAAAAAAAGTAGATTTTCCTCAGGGCTAAATTACGTGGTATCGGATCGGTGCACAAACTCCAGTACTTACCGATACCAGCATTTTAGGCGGTATCGGAGGCTTTTCCAATACTGGGAACGGTATCGGAACATCTCTACCCAGAACAGAGCTGACCTGTGGGGCAGGACGTCTGCTCTCTGTTAACGCTCGATGCTGGTGAAATCCCTGAAGCAACTCAAACTGCACTGTCGATGACGTCGTTCCTGTCATCCCTCGGTCTCCTCAGAGCGCTTCAACGTGTTCCTCCTCCCCTGTCCCAACCTGGACATCTACGGGGAGTGCATGATGCAGATCACCCACGAGAACATTTACCTGTGGGACATTCACAACCCTCGCACCAAGCTGGTCACCTGGCCACTCTGCTCCCTGCGGCGCTACGGACGGGACGCCACCCGCTTCACCTTCGAAGCCGGCCGGTGAGTCCAGGAGTGGGATGGCTGGGGGAGGGAGGGAGAGGGGATGTTTGATCGCTGACTGTCCCCTGGATTTTAAATCCCTTTTTTTTTTTTTTTTTAGCCAAGTAGCCCCTGAACAGCGCAAAACATTTTGGGTAGAAAAAACGTAGGTACCCCCTGCAATACACCAAAGTACTAGTACCGCCATTTGAGAAATACTGACATGCATCATAGGTTGCCACACACATACAGGGACAACACATCCTTTGTTATAGAAGTGTGTATTTCAGATGAAGTGTTCAAACATTTATTACAACTCACTGACTTGTCAGTCCTCTTACAGTCAGTCCAAGGATACCTCTCTCTCTCCCTCTCTCTCTCTCTCTCTCTCTCTCTCTCTCTCTGTCTCTCTCTCGATTGATTGAATAGATTAGACAATGAATCAATGCTGGGTCAGACCTCCTTATCTCTTCCTCTTTGATAAAAGAGTGTGTGTGTGTGTGTGTGTGTGTGTGTGTGTGTGTGTGGTGCAAGAGAGCCCTCTGTCTGTGGGCATGTTGCACTGCATCACTCCCAAAGTCTCGTTTGTAATTTATTAATTTACAGCTAGTTTACAGCCATTTGTTTTCCTAACAACATTGTTAACATGTATTACTAGCATCACAATGTGGACACACTAGTTAGTTTACTGATAATGGCTTGGGAATTGATGATCAGAGAGCCTTAGGACTCAATGCCAATCCCAACTACTAAAGTGTGAGGTCATCTGTGAAAGGGCACCGAGTGTGTGCAGAGGTGCACTTTGTTATTATATTATTATGTCATTTACATGTTACAGGCTGTGTGCAAAAGAGTTGGATCAAGTGGAATATGAATTGTGGGCTTTGCAAACAAGCCAGGAGTTTAAATCATAAATCATAAATCATATGGCTGACAGGTAACTCAATCATTGGACAGTTTTGGTGATGCCATGCTGCATCGTCACTGCCTCATGCTCCCACATGGGGAAATCAAATTGATTGGCGTGTGTATTTATGTCATCTGGTGTCACAAAGAGCTCTCAGTGATTATTGATATGATTATTATTAGTTGAGCTCATTTTATGAATAATGACAAACATGTAGAAATAGGAGTAAGTGTGTGTGTATTTGTAGTGTGTGAAAGTGTCTTTTAGTATTGGAAAAAAAGCGCTTTAGTTATAAAATGCTTTATTATTATATCTCAAGTATAGTTACTGTGTGCTCTCTACATATGACTCATGTTTTAATTGTTAAAATACACCAAGTAGGAGCTCAACACTCCTGTGTTTAACTCCTTTATACTTTATGATGTATCGCCTCTCCTTCTCTGGTGGTCTCAGTCCGGTTGTTTGGTCAACGATTATCTGATTATGTTCTCCTGTAATATTACCGTACGAGATGTTTCTTTTTTTGTCCCGTTGTCCTGAAATACGAGACCCAATTCTTGACTAACTATGTTCATAAACAGGTATTTCTGAGCTCTTTGTGACAACAGATGACGTAAATACACACATCAGGTTCAGTAAAGTGCTGCATGACCTGCTGTCTATCAGTCAGTTGATTTCATTTCCCCATGTGGGCGCATGACGATTCAGGGGGACATCACCAAAACTGTCCGATTAACAAGTTATCTGTCAGTCCACTTGTGACTGACTTTATGTTAAAGCTATAGTGCGTAGTTTCTGTCGCCCCCATGAGGGTTTCAAAGTAATGACAACAACACTGTCCACATGATACAAGCCTTTCGTGATCGCACCTTTCCTCCATGCTGTTGCTAGTAGCCAAGGAGGACACGGAGGATTAAAAAAACATGATGGACTCTTCAGAAGAGGTCATTATCTTCACTCGAGTTTCTGCGTGCGAAAGTCGCCGGACGACACCATTTAGTAAACATAGCCATGCTGAGAAATACAGCGAGTACAGAGAGTTTTTTGGAGCTCATCGTCATTTTTTAATTACTCATTTGGCAATGGCTTGAATATAACGGACGTTCAATAATATAAAAAAGTTACGCTGTAAAGCTTTAACTATGATTACAGCTAAGGCCTAGTCCACACATACTGTACAAGGGGATTTTTTAAAACTCAGCTTCTTCTCTGCTCTTTGGCCTTTGGTCCACACAGACTGTGTTTTAGGTCACTGAAAACGGATCTTTTGGAAAACTCCTTTCAGGGTTATGACGTTCAGGAACTCTGTTTTAAGTGTTGAGTTTTTGCCTTGTAATGTCACTTGTGCATCATTGTCTCCCTTGTGAGGCGTCACAAATAAGGGCGACATTTTGTTGATTGGTGAGTGCGACCAAATATAAAACAGGACATTTCACATGTTTTGTACAGTTACTTACTCTTCCACTATATTTAGTAACAGAGGTGTCAGAATGATACAGCGCCAGGTAACCTTCCGATAATAGCTTGTTTTCAGGCTTCTGATTGACCAACATGGCTTTAGGGTTAGGGTAATATCGCCACCTGTTGGTTTGTCATGTACTTCACAGCGTTTCAGTTGTATTTTCACGTTCTCATTTGGACGGAGATTTTTTGTTTATAAAAGTGTTTGTGTGAACAGGATTGAGGCAGGGAAAAACAGGTATGTTTTCAAAAATACCCATGTATGAGGGGACTAGGACAGAAGGATACAATGTATCATGTTTTTTCTCTGGTCTGGACCAAATGCACTCCAGTCAAGTGAACTAAATACTATTTGCATCGGAATTTTGGTAGGGACACTGGGTGGAACAGCTTTAAAACTGTTGTTGTCAGAATGAAACAGCATTTAGATCAGAGGACACCAATTCACTCCCTGAAATCCCACATTGATTCATTTCTATTAGGTGTAGTAGGAGTACGAGCTCATTAAAGTATGTATGTAAGTACTGTAACATTCTCCATTATACTGTACTGGCCATTATGCCAGCCTGTGCTGTTTTGTACACTGAGTTGCTGTTATGTGCAGGATGTGTGACAGCGGTGAAGGCCTCTACACCTTCCAGACCAGAGAGGGAGAGCAAATCTACCAGAGGGTTCACTCCTCCACGCTGGCTATCGCCGAGCAGCACAAGAAGGTCCTTCTGGAGATGGAGAAAAACAGCAGGGTGAGAGTCTGGCTTACATCCAGGGGCGTAGGGTTAGTTTCAACATTGGGGGGGGTGGGGACTCATTATAACCGGGGGTTCTGTCTGTGGGTCCTCCCCCAAACCCTTTTGAGCGTCAAACATATATTTACTGGTAAGAAGTAGGGCTGGATCCGAATATCCGACTATACGGATATTCATTTGTTGGGTAGGTATTAAATTTTCAATTGAATTGAATTGTCAACCCGTTTTCACTCCGAGTTCTCACTCCGAACTCGTAAAATACGGACATTTGGACAGTGACTGTCAGCGTCTGAAGCGACGATAAAAGCGTCCTTCAGCGTGTTTGTAGAACGCACCAGGGAGAGCAGCAGCTACACGGGGTTTGAAGATGACGTAGCACTAAGAGCGACTACGGTAGCGAGTAGTATGAAAGGCCAAAATCTGCATAGGGAGGTTGATTGGGGTGGTGGATGGGTCAAACAACACAGGTCTTGCACCCAGGAGACGGGGGATCGTGTCCCGCGTGTCACGTTTCCTAAACCCAACCTTCTCTTTTCTTTCAACCGTCCTTCTTTTCCTAAACACAACCGCCCTGTTATTCTTTTCCTAAACCCAACCGTCCTTTCTTCTTTTCCAAAACCCAACCATCCGTTCTTCTTTTCCTAAACCCAACAGTCCCATTCTTCATGCATGTCATGGAAACGTGAGCCCCATAAGCCCACCCACGAAGCGTTTAGATATGACGCTAAATGAGACTGTTAGCGTCAATAACAATGACAAAGGCACCTGACCAAGCGTCCGTATTTTACGAGATGGGAGTGAGAATCTGTTGCAATTGTGGGATTTGATCATCGTGTTTTAGTTTGTTGCTGTAATAAAGTTCAGACAGATTAAACTTTTGGAGAAACGCAACCATAAAAAGCAGACCTAAGAAGGATATATACATGTTTCGAAGCCCCCTGAACTCTTGTACCTCTTTTTAGGGAGTGGGTTGTCTTTCATATTTTTTGAGGGGGGACAAATCTCCCACTTCTAAATGTTGAGGGGGACATATCCCCTGCATCCCCCCTGAAATCTACGCCTATGCTAACATCCGTACATCCAGCTTATGTTCACAAATATTTTGATTGAACTTTCCCAGGCCATGGAAATAACAAATTATAATTCTTAATTTAGGTGGTGTTCCCCTTGAAGTTTCTTGTGATAATGCAGTAGTTCAGTGGTAGAAGTACGCTAAAATCTCTGTAGACATTGTTAAAGGACAAATCCGGCGCAAAATCAACCTGGGGGTTAATACACGTGTACCGAGTCGACCGTTCTCTGGGATCTGTTTTCATGCTGATCGAACGTGACCACTTTTATCGCAAACCACTAATTAGCTTATAACGCTAGTTGTCGGGGCACAGGTAAAGTAAAAAGAAATCGCTATTTCTATACCACTAACAAGGCACAAAATACCATCACACTTCCACGGTAGCATAATGAGCGTCCCTACATGTAAACCGAAGCATTGAGAACTTTGTAAGTGTACAGACAGTTTATTAAAAAGATAGTTTATGAAAACAGTACCTTTCACGTATACATGCGGGCGCCATCTTGGGAAAACAGTCATGACCAGTCGAACGACGAACGGCGTGTAACCAGTAACCAGTAACATAGCTCAAGCACGGCGAGAGAGCCCCGACGACTAGCGTTATAAGCTAATTAGCGGTTTGCAATAAAACTGGTCACATTCGATTAGCATGAAAACATCCCAGAGAACGGTCGACTTTGTCACGTGTGTTATTAACCCCTAGGTTCATTTTGCGCCGGATTTGTCCTTTAATTGTGGTACTTGGTACTTGAATTGAAATCTACAGTGCTCTTTTTTTTAATTCCTGAAGTTGTGTGTTGTGTTTATGTTTATGACTCCCAGTTGATGTCTGTGGGTTCAGAGCCTGGCTCCTACCCCTGCACCCCAACCGCCATCCTGCCCCGATCCGTCTACTGGCATCACATCACTGGAAACCAGACCGGCATGGATCCAGGTACTGGAAAGCCCCACACAGGGCAATTTCTATCTACTCTTTTTCTTATGGCATTATATTTTATACGACTCTATGTATAGTGCAGAAACATACCATCTAATTTCTCAGTCCATTTTTATTGTGCCTGTTCCGGATTTCCTGGCTCCAAACAAATCTGCTGGCACCAACATGGCTGAAGTAGAAGTTATACACACCAGAGTGTTAAGAGCAAACTTTGGTATTTTTCAACCTGGACCCTATTTTCCCATGTTTTTGTGCTTAAAGCCCATGTTGCAGGGTTTATTTTCTAATGAATTTGCGCAATTTGCATGTTGGTAATAAACATTTAAACTGTTACCCAACAACATCAAATACAATGGATATCACAAAACGGAATAAAATACGAAAAAGTAGTACTATTTTACAGCGGTTTGCAATGATTCTCTTTTCCCCCACAATGCATTGCATTACGTCACGTTGGGGAGACTACAGAAGCCCCGTCTCTGTTCACTGTCTATGGTCTCGGTCTTAGTGATGGGACAACCGACTCTTTTACGCGAGTCGGTTCAACCGGACAGTCGTTGGTTGGCCTACCGAGTTTATAGATTCGGTCACCGGTTCGCGTGCTCTCGACGGCGGGCGGGGAGGCAGGAACCAAGACACCGCGGAAGATTTGAGCGGTTGCGGTTACATTCGGTCTCAACATACTATGTACACACTCATAATGACCGACACTAGACTCACGCGCTGGCAACGGTGCACGGTCTTCTCGTGACAGTCTAACTACCATGTAGCAACATTCACTTCTAACATTTAACTTAACATAACTACCAAGATAACATTACGTGTATTTGTATGTGATATAATACTTTCCCCTTGGTAATGTAGCCTATGAATTTCCATGAACACAATTCTAAAATGCACGAGACACAAAGGCTTCTGCTATCGGTTGATAACTCAAACTTGCCGAGAACCTAGACACCCGTTTGATTACATAGACTCATGCATTAGGCATGGTTATGGTCTCGTTCAGTAGCCTGGTGCGCCGTCTCCTGGTGACAGCCTACCTACCATGTAACAAACATTTAACTTAACATAAGATAACATGACGTGTATTTGTATGTGATATCCATCAATAATGTAGCCTATGAATTTGGCGTAGACACCCGTTTGATTACATAGACTCATGCAGTACCCTCGGTTACGGTCCTTACGGTCTCGTTCAGTAGCCTGGTGCGCGGTCTCCTCGTGACAGCCTACCTACCATGTAACAACATTCACTTCTCTAACATTTAACTTAACATAACTACCAAGATAACATGATGTGAATTTGTATGTGATGTACTTATTGTGATGGACATTGATAATGTGTGAATTGCCATGAACACAATCATCTAAGATGCACCAGAAACAAGGCTTGGTTAATAACTCAAACTTGCCGAGAACCAAGACACTGCTTGATTACATGACTCGTGCGGGCCGGCCGGTTGCACGGTTACATTCGGTCTCGTTCAGTAGCCTGGTGTGCGGTCTATGGGTCTAGGTCTAGGTAGCTCATTTCCTGATTGATTCTACCACCACTCCAGTGGAGGCGCTAATGAGCTAGATTACTACACACACAGTAGCAGAAGAATACCAGCTACACCATAGACTGTATATATTAATATTATACAGTCTATGACACAACGGCACAAATGAGGTAAAAGAAAAAAACAGGAGTGAGTCGGTTCATTGACGTATGGCACTCGATTCGCTCGGTTCAGTGACGCAAGTCGGGTTAATTAACCGGCTCTTCGGTCAGTTCGTCAACACTACTCGGTCTGTGCGACTGGTGTTGCAAAATATGGCTTTTGGTCTTGACCGAGTCCATGTGTCTTTATGTGTATAATAATATTGGAGGGAAAGTGAAACACAGCTTGGACGGGGATGCTGTTCGGCTTTTCACAAGTTTAGACAGCTAGCTACGCCGACGTTTGCTAACGTTAGCACAACAGCGTTAGCTAGACTGTGAGTTTCCTATATCTTCATCCACGTTGTCAACATAAGACATGTTGCGTTAGTGCTCCTTTTGTACCTTCATTTTATTGAATGAAATGTTAAGCTTCGCTCCTACGAGATGGGTAGAATTGCGTTAAAAAACCCACTAAACGACTAAAACAGCGAAAACTGGCCTTTAACACTATTTGGAGACATTTTTAACAATGATATACATATGTCGAGTGCTTTATGTACCCGTTAATCAACAGTGGTGGTTAACCTGCAACATGGGCTTTAAGTGACTAATTGGGACAACAATGTTTTGTCAGTGGCAAAAACAGCACTTTTACTCAGTGTAAATTGTGCATAATTTCCCGATATGATTACATTGCAGCCCGTTTTTTGCAGCTACAGGGCCCTCGCTCAACACAATCAATCCATTTTTATTTGTCACATGAAATCGTACAAGGTACAATTCTGGTTAAATGTTATGCCATAAGTTCCTTCAACCTGTTCACGATTCATCATAAACCTAGTCTCGCATGGAGTAACATCTGGCTACACCACACATACATTCTTTGCATTTCTTTAAACCAATCACAATCGTCTTGAGCGGCGCTAAGCTCCGACACAGCGACGGTAGCTCTGCAAAATAGTCTCGGGAAGGAACTTGTTTTGGTGGAACATTTGCTCCCCGCAAAACAAAACGCCACATACAATATTAAATGAAGTTAACGGTTCACACAACACAGTAACGTGAGCTAATTAAATTAGCTGCATACATGGTTAAACCTCATTTGCCATTGCCAGTGTATCGCCATGTGTACTTCGTCCACAGCAATCCCACCAATCGGTCCCAAAACGTTACCCTGGAAATCCAGAGTTCTCGCGAGAGCACAATTTGAATTTGCTCAGCGAGTCACTCTGGCAATGAGTAATGATGCACATTACCCATGCCCTTGGAGCCGAGCTGCACCAATCACATCAATGTATCTGATATAGGCGGGCCAGAGGCGAGCTAAACTGATGACGACAGCGCTGCGACGTCAAAGTCCGGAATCAGTCAGTAAACATTGTTTGTAGTGCTATCCAATTGCGTCGAAGTCCGGAATCAGTCAGTAAACATTGGTCGTAGTGTTATTTTCAAATGCATGCTTGGTGCCGCCCCTCGAGTGGGGCCATTTTCATTACTCATAGCCAGACCTTTAATCTTTCGGATTTGGGTCTGGATTTCCAGGCTACTAAAACGTCCCAGTTAGAGAAGAAGTGCTGTAAACATATTCTTTGTAAATCTTTACAATTACAATACACTCTTGCCCAATGAATTTGGTTGGGGGGCAGTCTGGATCAATTTAAAAACTTGTTGTGCCCATTAGTCACATGGGAAAATCAGGTCCAGGTTGAAAAATGCTTTCCCAAGAAGTACAGAGCTGGAGTCAGGCCCAGCTTAGCATAAAGAGTGGAAGCAGGGGGAAACAGCTAGCCTGGTGCTGTCCAAAGTGAAAAAAAAACATATCTAGCAGCACTTCTAATGACCACATTGTATGTTGTTTGTGCTACAGTAACAGCTGTGTTCCTGCTCTGTCTGTAGGTGATGCTGCAGAGGACGACCTGCTGTCCACCCGCCTGCCTCCGGACCGCCATGCCACGCTGCCCCTGGCAAACACACATGCACAGTCCCAGCCACACATACCCACACACTCCCCGACACACTACCCCACCTACCCTGGACAGTGACACACAAACACAGAAGATGTGGAATTGGAAAAAGACACAAACACACGCATGCCCACATGCATGCAGGCACACACACACACAATGAAACACACAATAAAACACACTGTCTCTCCTTATATTAGTTTTACAGCCCAACGTTACACCTCACAGGAGATGTTGTAGGCGGGACTAACACTGTCCAAAAGACCATGCTGAAAGCAGAAAGCAGGAAGTGAAAACTAAATACAGCGAAAGACTGCAAGGAGATTGGTCTCCTTACATGACTGCAGCTCCTACAATTCTACAGTAGACCGGGGATATTTGACATTTTTCCACACTCAGGATAAGAAACTCTGGCAGATTGGAATATATGGCTCTCAGTATGCTTTAAACCACCTAGGATATATTATGTGTTGTCCAACCAAGTCACAGTGTTTTCACCTGTTCCGAATGGACACTCTCGAAGGGTGGGTGAAAAGCCTTGAAGAGCAATTTGTAGCGATTTTATTTATTTATTTACTGAATTTATACTACAGTTTTTATTGAAATTATGATTTAAATAGTAAATCTCTGGCGGTACGAGATACAGATGATCGTCCTGCGACAGTTAGTTAAGGAACCAAAATGACTTTATTGATGAGTGTGAATGATTAGATTGTGAAAATTAGAAAAAAGATTGTGGTTTGGGGTTAAGTGCATACTATAATAATAAATACGTGGAATACATACAAATTAGAGTGCATTACTTTCCATTCCTGCAGTATATGTACGAATGGAACAGCCTGCCCAACACCAAAACTCAATTTTAGTGGCTGTAGTCCATCATATGCATATGAATATGTATTTTAAAACACATTAGTATCAAAACTAGCACTGGGATCCATATTTATTATTGTTAAAATTGACCCAGTTTGGCCGCTCCCCCTTATGTGACACATACAATTTCTCTGATTTGAGGAAAACATGAAAACGGATGTCACTGTAGTGTGTATATATATATAACGTTTTATTTTATGAGTCCATAAATTCCTTTTAGGGAGAGAGAGACACAGAGACATGTGTAATTTGGTCCTAATCATAGGGAAAATAGGAATTTCCTTAAAAGAAATGCTTAATTTAAATTCATTCATTGTTGGAAACCTTACTTTAAATATATGTGGAATTTTTGTCAGTTTTCATGAATGAAACCTAACACCATGAATGCCTTTGAGGAGAAACTGTCCAAAGATGTGTGTAGATATCATATTTTGTATGATTCACTGCGTCAAGACTTCAAGACTTCGAGGCTTTTCACCCGACCTTCGATTGTGACCAAATGGAACCGGTACAAACACTTTTGCAATGTGTTTGACGACACGTCATAGAACCTAGTTCTTCAAGGCCTATTAAAGCCTTTATAGACAAACCTATGTCGTTACCAAGCTACCGGGATAGATTTGGTAGAGTTTTAGTGAGGAATCTGTGAAATGCCAAATTTTTGGTCGAACTTCCTCTGTTTTTTATGGTGTGTATACAGTAGGATTATTAATGCTGGATCTGATGTTGTAGCTTGAGTTTCTCACCCCAAGAGTGAAACAACTTCCAAATGGCTGCCATGGGATGACGTCTATAAGGCCCAGTGTGTTACATTGAATGCCGTGTGGACCGCGACTGCATGGTGCCTTAATGGCACCACATGGACTGTGCTATCATTGGAAATCCACTGACACCTAGGATTCCCTTGTGGAAAGTTCCCGCTGTTCCAATGCCAGCTGACACACTTGTCCGAAGAACACTTGATTAATAACTGTATGTCCGCGACTGGATCGATGCCTTCGATTTTGCTGATAACTGATGTGACTTTGCAGTTTCTGGATCTGTTTGCTGTGCTGAGGTTCTGAACCTTGGAATGAAACTATGATTGGATTCATTTTTTAATGGATTGGCTCCTGTACTAAACTGGATGTTCACCCTTAGAGCTTCAGACTTTCTCTGAGATGTATCCTATTACACCTCCTAGTAGCCTCATGCTTCTATTGAGCTATATTTGCACAACCCTGTTATTTTCTTATATTATTCATGGCTTAGAAGTGGAATAGGGACTTACAGTGTAGAGGTAGATGATGCGTTTAGATTTAACCTGCCAATAATGGATATTCAGTGTCTTTACACTTTCAATGCCAGATATTACTTTTTTCCAAATAATTTATTTCTAACTAGAGCGACCAAACCCTAAACACTGAAATGGGAAACTCTCTACTGAAACACAGGAGAATGACAGAAAAACATGTTCAAACATTGGCGTTCACAGACTTTTTAAAGGGCAGGGGTGGGAATGATACAGGGGCATCTCTTTCTCCCACAGGGTTAGGGTTCTTTTACCCTTAGGTCAGAGCGGGACTTGAACTAGAGGGGCGTTAGGGCTCACTAAAGGGGCACAGGGAGGAACTTGGGCTGCCTACAGGAGCACTCAAGGTGTCTCAATTTGCCTACGTGATATGTGACATCAAGTGTGGAATTGTCCCACTGGGCTACAGACATATCATGGTTGTTAAATCACGTTTTCTTTCCCCAAAAGTCACATGTGAGCACTTGAGCATATGACAGGAATATTTGGGCCAACCTTAAGGGCTCTTAACCCGACCACAGGGGCACTTTGGCTGACCAATGGGCACTTGGATCACTCAAGTACCCTACGGTGTGACTAGAGCAGTCCTGCTATTATAACAGTAATGTAATCAGCAGGTAGTGTCACATTCTGTTCCGTAAGGGTTTCTTCAGCTTCCTATACGTGGCCTACAGTATTCCAAACCTTTTAGTTGCTTCCACTCAGTCAAACTATTCTTGGGGGACAAATGGTCTTAAGGGATAATTCTCGTTTATTACAACTTGGATCTGATTTTTAGAATGTTGTGGCCATCATTTCTATCAGTAATCATACCATTGTACTCACAAGTTAAATAATGAGATCTGGGAACACAGCAACATTCCTCTCTTCGTATGCAAGGACCCAAGTTGTAAAAAAACCAAAATTGTCTTACAGTAATGTCGTCATTCACAAGGGGGCATTAGCATCTTCGAAGGTCAGAGTGTTCCCATAAATGCAGTATTGATCAACTCTGTTATTGTCAAAGTGTATCAAAAGCCGCTTTCCGACCGGAGGGATTTTTGCAGTTCCTAGAACATAATGTTCCTAGAACCCTTTTTTTCTCATGTTCCAACTGGACTATTATTAAGTTCCTCTGGCCACAGTTCCTGTAACTCTTTCAGCTCCTACTTCAGGGCAGGGTCTTTTCCCTTTTCCGCATAGTGGTGGTTAGATGGCTGTGTTATTATAACAAAAGGTCAGTTCCTATGGCCACTTGGCCAGTGCGAATGCAAATGGATAGCTTATTGATCGTAGCTTATAACTACGTTCCTGTAACTACTTAGTCGGAAAGAGGCTATAGTTAAAGCTGTAGTGTGTAGTTTCTGCCGCCCCCATGAGGAATTCTAAGTAATGACAACAAAACTGTCCTCCGACACGATGGACTCTTCAGAAGAGGTCATTATCTTCACTCGAGTTTCTGCATGCGAAACTCACCGGACGACACAATCTTCTGAACATAGTCATACTGAGAAATACAGAGAGAGTTGTGTGGAGCTGATAGTCTTAATTAGCTTTGTAGCAGCTCATTTGGCAATGGCTTGAATGTAACGGACGTTCATTAATATCAAAATGTTACGCACTAAAGCTTTAAGGGAGGTTACTGAAACAGATCTACATCTGACCCTTGTATGGGTGAAACATCTGTATCCGCCAACATTTCCAGCATGAATTATTTTTGGGGTCATTTATTTCAACCCGTTCTCAATCCAAACTCGTAAAATAAGGACGTTTGGACAGTGGCTGTCAGCGTCTGATGCGACGAAAAAGGCGTCTTTCAGCGTGTTTGTGTAACGCACCGGGGAGAGCAGCAGTTAGATAGGATTTAGCGAGTAGTATGTAAGGGCAAATTTCCACGTAAGGAGGTTGGTTGGGATGGTGGATGGGTCAAACACCGGACTTTCACCCAGGAGACTGGGGTTCGCGGCCCTGCTTGTCACACTTGCTTTAGTCGTTTTTTTCTTTCCGTCCCGTTCTTCCAGCATGTAACAGAACCGTACGCCCACCCACGACCCTTTCCTAAACCCAACCGTGCTGTAGTTCCCGCGTGTCACGGAACCGTAAGCCCAACCACGACCTTTTCCTTAACATAACTGCGTCAAAAGGGACGGCAATAGTCCCGACCAAGCGCGTTTACTTAAAGCACTAAAGGAGACTTTTAGCGTCAATAAGAATGACAAAGGCACCTGACCAAGCGTCCATATTTTACACGATGGGTGTGAGAACCTGTTGTTTATTTCCAGTCTTAACATTGTAAACTTAAACTTCCCTCCTGCCTATCCTGCTAACCCCAAAGCTGTTTAAGGAGACTGCCAGAGGAGAAAGAAAGAAAAGAAGATCCGGTTGTTTTTCATCAAGGCAGCTTGACTTTGCTGCCTTTGCCTTTTATTACACTTTGCCATGAACTAGCTATTTATTTTGTCTATACTTTAGAGGTGAGGTAGTGATGGGAGGAAGATGATTAGCATGCCAGGAAGGACGGGTCAGAACAATAAAGGTTGGATCATGTGTTTCTCAACTGTGGGCTCATATGGGAGATTTCCTCCGATTGCTGCCTTGTTGATTCTCTCATAAGGGTTTAGGACTGGTAATATGACAGTGGAGAATTTACCACAGCAATGTGACGTCTAGGAACTGTGGAAGAGGATTATGGGCCAATGTGAAAAATGAATTTGGTGTTTGGACTTTTAAGTCAGAATTCTGAGAATACAGTCAGCCTTTATTCTCAGAATTCTGACTTTCCCACAATTCAATCACAGTTGTCTTTTCAAACTCAGAATTCAAACACATTTTTCACATTCCCTTACCCTCTTGCGTAGGAAACACACCGACCATCTTGACACCATCGTGAAATTCCTTGTGTCTGGATTGCCTTGTACAACTCCCATTTCATGGTTTATGTTTCTTTTTCTCATTTGAAGTCATTTTAAAATGACAGGGCTATGCTTGTTGGTTGTTTACATGATGTAAGTTGTGTACTGTGTGTAGCTGTGTTTTGTGTACTTGCATACTGTATAACTTGAGTTTTGTACATATTGCTATTTATTTCATACGGAATGTGTGTGGGTGTGTGTGTGTGAGAGAGAAAGAGATTGAGAGAAAGAGCGTGACATGAGGGAATATTGCAACATGTTTTCATTTAAAATGCAGACACCACTTTTTTTGTACCATGTAATGTTGGACACGCAGATGACAGCCGGTCAGCACTTTGTCGGCGTGTCTCTTCACACATAAATTTGCACCTGAGTGAACAAGAGCGTCTTTACCATCCTGTCTTCTGCAGCGTCCCCTCTCACAGCATGGATCTTTTTGGCCTTAGATCAACCGCAATCACACGCCACGCTGCTGTTTCTCTTTGGTCGTTTTGTCAAGAAACTGTAGCATCCCGCAGAGAGGTGTTTTTTATAAAGAAGGCTCAGAAAAGCAGAGCTTATTGTGAAAAGTCCTGTCTTGAATGAGCTCAACAAACTGAACCAGGATTAAGCTGTTTAAGCCAAACCAGAGGTTCGGCTACGTCGAGTCTGGATCGGTCTGGAATTAAGAACAGCTCGTTTTTGATTTTGAAACACACACCTGAAACATCAAGCGCAGATCACATCCATAAAGATAAAACACATGTAAAGACAAAGCTGTGATGTTCACATTTTAAGTGAGATAATATTAGGAAGAACAGTTCCGTTGAATAACGCC
Organism: Sander lucioperca; assembly: GCF_008315115.2. Lineage (NCBI taxonomy): Eukaryota > Metazoa > Chordata > Actinopteri > Perciformes > Percidae > Sander > Sander lucioperca. The sequence goes on from NC_050175.1 coordinate 35,684,142, forward strand.
ACAGTACTTGGTTTGTACAAGTGACATAATAAGCATTTGTATGCTGAAAGTTTTAATACCTTCACACTGGTCTGTCTCCAGTATTTTTGATAGCAGGGTTTCAGATATGTGTTTTATTTCTTTAACTTGCATGAGAGAAAAAATTGTTTAAAAAAAAAAAGCTACAAACGTGGGTCAAACATATTACCTTTCTTTTCATTTAAATACTCGGGATAGCCTAAAGCAAAACAAGGATCGAGTGACTAAGGGCCCTAGCTTGCACCCGACGCAGCGCAAAGCCCGACGCAAGTGTCTTTTTTTCTAGTTTAAGACCGAGGCAGTTGTCAATTTCCCGTCCAGCGCCCGCGTTGTTTAAATAGCAAATGCACCTGCGCCCATGGCCGTGCTGGTCTCTTACAGGGAGGTGTGTTCAGGTGAATTCTTGGCGTATTGCTATCTTGAGGCAGCGGGAAGTGATCGCGCCAGTGACCAACAAAAACCTGGTTTAAAGTCAATAGCGCAGCATTTCATTGTTATTTTAACAGCAAATTAGTAAAATGCGCCTAGGCTTATGCACAGCGCGCGCACACTATGCTTGTTACACACACACACAGGGAAGCGCAGCAGCACACGAACATGCAAAAGATTACAAATAAAATTATTACGGTGCAAATCCGGCATCATAATAGCAATGTGCCAAGTTACAAGCACGCCTGGCTTTTAAAGGGAATGGGAGATGACACTCTGATTGGTTTATTGCATGTGACGCCCAAAACACGCCTATGAATTAATGAAGACACTAAGTACAACCCTTTTGAACCATGCGCCCGGCGCGCGGACCCTTTGTTCCGCCGTTAAACTAGCAAAAGTGGATTTGGACACGCCCTAAACGCGCATGTGCCGTGCGCTTAAATCGTTAAAATAGGGCCCTAAGAGTACTTTGAGCCACATGCTAATGTCAATATCATAGACTGTAAAAATAACAGTCTATGGTCAGTTTGCTTTGAAGCAAATATTGATTTCCATTTTTACTTTCTTAGTTTAGCATGTTAGCATGCTAATATTCGCTGACCAGCACTAAACTCAAAGCACAGCTGAGGCTGATTGCAGAGACCTGGACATAAACCGAAGGATTAGACACGTTTAAATGTTGACCTGAAGGTGGCGCTGAACAGTCAGAGGATGACCACATGTATAACGGCATAAACATCTCTTCCACATTTTGTGCAATCCATAGACTGTATATTAATGGACAGCGCATGTGTGACGTCACCCATTGGTTTGTGGAGATCTGCTATCCGCCATCAAGTTTGCTGTTACGGGCGCAGCCATCCTGGTCCTGTGACGATTTTAGACGAGAGGGAGGAGTGAGGGAGGAGCTACTTACACTCTATGTTACGTTACACACTTTCACTGGCAATCACATCATAGCCATGCCCTAAAACACCACGATTTTAAAATCAACGAGACCATAATTTAAAAAATTAGCACAATTCTGTGTTGCATAAGACTTAAAACTAGCGATTGAGACCATAAACTCATTATGAAAATGTTTACTGAGATAATAAATCAAGTGAGAAGTGGATCACTTTCTCATAGACTTCTACAGAAACTGACCTCCTTTTGCAACCGCACGTGTCGCCCCCTGCTGGAATTCAGATAGAATTCAGGTTTAAGACACTTCCGCATTTGCAGCACTTGTCCATTAATATTATACAGTCTATGGTGCAATCCCTCCAATAGTTGTTAAGACATTTCACTCTGAACCACAAATGTCAACCTGCTAGTTAGCAGGGTACATCACCTGGGAACTATGAATGTCCGTACCACATTTTGTGCCAGTCCATCCAGTAGATTTTGAGCTATTTTACTGAATAAGTAAAAATGTGACCTGGCTTTTTTAGCATCGAGGCTAGGGGACTAGAGATGAGAAATAGCCTTTTGGCTTATTCTGGCATTTTTAAGCCACGTAATAATTTTAATTTGCCATGTCTCCTTCTTAAATAAACTGATTGAATTGAATTCGGGGGCAGTAAACGAAAGTCAGAGGATCACCAGAGGTGTAAAGTAACACATTACAATTACTCACATTACGGTAATTGAGTTTTTTTTGGTTTTTACAATCTGTACTTTTACTTTCACTTAAGTATATTTTGTTTTAATTATTGTACTTTGCTACATTTTAAATCACATCAGTTACTGAGTAAAAAAAAGTAAATAAAAAAGCTCTCTAACCTTGTTTTGCGCCATTGCTTTGGCAAAGTATCTGTCAACAAACTAAAATCGATAAGCGGCTTTGTGCCCTTATCGAATCACAAAAGACTTTGATATGACTAAAAAAGTAGGCTATAATAAGTATAAAAAAGATAATAAAGTCTCCCCCGATGTTAAAAAGTAACTTTTACTCTGAATGCATTTTAAATTAGCTACTTTTAACTTTTACCTGAGTAGATTTTTATACCAGGAGTTTTACGTGTACATAAGTAAAAGTTCATCAAAGTAATAGTACTTTTACTTAAATAGAATATGTTTGTACTCTTTCCACCTCTGGGGATCACCAAAGTCATTCATCATCTGGGAACCATACATTTAATGGCAATCCATCCAATAGTTGTTGAGATATTGCAGTCTGGACCAAAGTGGTGGACCAACCAAAACCAAAGCTCCAGAATTGATGGACTGAGCTAAGTCTGGCTTCACTGGTGATGTTGCTTTTGTAAAACACCCCTCTGGTTTTATTAGTGACACAACAAAGTGGTAAGTGGAAGAAGGTGATTGATAGAGATGGCTGGGGAAAGGATGGAAACTTCCAGCGCAGACAGTTCTCCGACGGTTATAGTCACTGTTTGTGATTGTAGTGTTATCACACTGACAGTGTCAGCTCTCACCATGGCTATGACCAGCCCTTAGCTTTGTAACTGATGACACAATGTTATTTTCAGCCATTTATACACTGTCCTCACCAAGTGCATGTTTTGTAGAAAAATAAAGTCCATTACTTAACAGTGTAGCTCTCCATTGTGATGTCAATCCTTTGAAATGTGACTTTGTTAACGCTTTGCCTTTTCTTTTTTAAACTATTGTCACATGTAAAATATTTGACATGAAGTTGAAAGTCAATGTTCATATGATGTTTCAACTGATTCAATGATTTTGGGGTGGCATTAAAGGCCCAGTATTGATCATGTAAGTTTACAATAAATGAATGAATGAATGAATAAATGAATGACAGATGTGGCTTGTAGTGACAGAGCATTAGAGAATTATAGTGTGTTCTGTTTGTACTCAGAGTTTGGAATTTCCGAGGTCAAAGTCGGAAACCCACCCCCTGAACTCGGATTTCCGAGTTGGGAAGTCAGACAACTTCACAGTACCCCCCCGAGCTTCAAAATCCAACATGACTGCTTCGTGCATCAACAGCAGTGACAGCTGTAGTAATATATATTTATTAGCTCTTCTGTCTTATTTGTGTCTCACTAAATCAGTCGTACACACAGTCCTGTCCAACCTTTATCCGTGGACGCTGTTTGTATGCACAAAACAACAGCGTAATGCATTGTTATCAACTGGTATTGCTACCAATGGCTAACCTGGCTAGAGCTAACCCCACAATGAAAATCCAGACTTGTAAATGGAACGCATTCAACTCAAGTGTGACGTCATTCCCAGGTCCAGCTTCCGAGTTCCGAGGTAAATGGAACGCACTATTAAACCCAATCTGCAGTTCCCCTCAGCTCTACAGAGCTTTGAGCATTGTTTTGGTTTTACAGCCCATAACCTTATTGTTTCGGTTCTGTCTTACTGATCTCATGAAACGACAGAAGCTACAGCAGCCAGCTGTTTTCAGAGACAAGGCTGTGATAAACCCACTGAACACTACCTGCTCAGCAGCAAACAGCAGTCAGACACAGTTAGAGACTATAGCTGGTGAACATAGTGGAGCATTTAGCAGCTAAAGAGACAGATATTTCCCCTCATGAGTTGGTGGAGACCAAAGACAGAGCTTAAAGCAGAATGAACATTATACCTGCATCAGGTGGCCAGAAGCACGACTTAAAATGAATGCTTATGTCGTTCCATCTCTGCTGGATGTATCAATAAGCAACTGTTTGCGAAACAACATTAAAGCACTTATAAAGCACTGAATGGTTTATTTCTGATCTAATGCTACATTGTGAACCATACAGACCTGTCAGGTGGTCTGGGACAGCTCTGCTTTCTATCCCCAGAGTCAGAACTAAACAGGGAGAAGTAGCGTTCACTTTTTATGCACCACATATACTGAACAAACTCCCAAAAACTGTGGGGTGAGCACAGAAGTTTTAAACAGGCAGTTAGCTAAAAGTAATGGATGAATGGTTGAAATAATTAGTCACTTATAATGAGTTAAAGTATTGCATAAGCGGCTGAAATTAGCTAAAAGTAGGCCTACTGACTAAACAGCTCAAATGATTAGCTAAATGTGAAACATCCAAATGGTTGAAACCGTCAGCAATCTAAATATTGACAGTTCAACAAGTATGAAAAAAATGAACAATATCTAATATATTATATAATGCAGTGGTTCCTAAACCGCAGTATGGAAGAGGATTAGGGTCACATGTGAACATTTTATCTGAGTTCTGAGTTTAAAGTCAGAATTCTGAGAATAAAGTCACAAATGTATTCTCAGAATTCTGACCTTTTTGTATCTACAAAAGGGGGGGCCTGCAGATCCACATGTGAAATTTGTATTTGAGTCAGGATTCTGAGAATGGAGGGACTTTAAACTCAGAATTCAAATCAAAATTTCACATGTACACAACAAATATGTTCAAGCCTTGAAGTAATGTCATCTATTATCCTGTGGAGGGCAGTAATGTGCTCAGAAGCGTCTAAATTGCCAAAATGACGGATCAGAATAAGAAGTAGAGGCGTTCTGTACTTCTCCAGATCAGGTTGAGGTAACTCCACATACTCCTAATGACAGTCAGTTAACGTTAGATAGATAACTATAGCTACAGTATTTAGCTATACCTGTGCTAGCTTAACGTTATATCCCGTATCGTTTGCATTGTCCGCCTGGTTTGTTCACGCGACGTGAGTTGCTCAGTGTTGTAACTTAGCAACTACCGAGGACATGGGACGGAAAGTGACCCTCGCTACTTGCTCATTGAATCAGTGGGCTTTGGACTTTGAAGGCAACCTGGAGAGAATACTGAAGAGTAAGTCGGACTGTTATTACTGCTGCACAGCGGTGACTTTGAAGCTATTCCATCTATAATGTATATCACGTATCAGAGTGTAACTGCTGCGAGGTGTAACGTGAGGTTTCTAGTTTCTGGTTCTATTAATATTTTCCAGTAGTGGAATGTAACTAAGTACATTTACTCAAGGACTGTTCTTAAGTACACATTGAGGTAGCCTACTTGTACTTGAGTCTTTTCTCTTCATGCCACTTTCTACTTCTACTCCTCTACATTTCAGAGAGAAATATTGTACTTTTTACTCTCATAATAACTACATTAATCTGACAGCTTTAGTTAGGCTACTTACTTTACACATTAAGATTTTTGCACACAAAGCACATACACATAGTTTATAAAATCTGATGTTTTATTATAAATTAAAGGTGCCCTGCCACACATATTTCATTACTTTGTGGTAATGTCTGAAGTTCTACCATGGACTCTGTAACATTTTTTTTGTGAAAAAAATCCCTTGGTTACCTTGTTTCAAGCTATTCTAGCGTGGTATAGAAAGCCTGCAGGAAGACTCAGCTCGATTTGTGCCAGTTCTCATTAATATTCAACGAGCTAAGCTGCTTGACTCTGATTGGCTAACAGCTAGCCAATGAGAGCCTGGCTATCAGCATCCTTTACCCAGCGCAACTGGGCGAGCTCATGATTAGTAATGAGCTCAGGCAACATCACGTTAGACTGACCAGCTTTTGTAATTGGCCTGATTTCTCCGCTTATTTCTTTTCAGTGGCTAGAGCTGACAGAGGAGGTAGCAGTTCATTTTCACATTCACGACATAACACAAACACATATGGACCTAACATATTTCAAAAAATACAAGTAAAAACGGTTTTGTGTGGCATAGCACCTTTAAACTAGCCAACAATATAACGGCCTACAAGTCCAGAAATGGTTAGACCATTAAATACACAACTGTTTGGATCCTTTTCAGTTTCTAAAATAGGAGGATTTTTCTGCATTGAGTTACATTACTTTTAATACTTTAAGTACATTTGCCTGATGATACTTCTATACTTTTACTTTAGTAACATTTTCAATGCAGGACTTTTACTTGTAACAGAGTATTTTTACAGTGTGGTATTACTACTTTTACTTAGGTAAAGGATCTGAAAACTTCTTCCACCACTGATAATGTTAGCATGTTGGAAAACCCACTGTTTCTCAAAACATACCAGACACTTCACATATGCCTGTTGTTACATTAGTACGAAACTAGTAAACAAATAAATAAATGAGATGACTGCAGTGTAAACAGGTGAGAAATTGCATCAATACAGAGTTTCATAAGTATTATTGATTAACCACTCAGCAACATGAACAGAGAATTGAGACACGTTTGCTTTTTTCCTCATATATATTACTACCACAATAATGGTAATAATAATTTTCTATCCAAAGTCTTCAGTTTGTACATCTGTCACCAATTCCCACAGTGGAATTGAAACTGATCACCAAAGTATTGATCACAGAGCCCTACAACAATGCTCCTCAGATCTCTGCAGGGTAAATCCAGACAGCTAGCTAGACTATCTGTCCAATCTGAGTCTTCTGTTGCACGACTAAAACAACCTTTGAACGTACATCCCTCCACAGTGCTGTGGAGGAGGGTCTGGCAATACCCTCCTGAGAAAATGAACATTTCCACCAGTTACTTTTGTGATTTGTGCAGTTGAAGCCGCAGACATTTGTCATGTTGATCTACCCATAACCCTGGACACGTCTATAAGACATTTCTGCCTTTGTGACCTTTTTTTTATTGGCCTCTCACAAGTCTCCTAACTTTGTAAAGGTAAAGGTACTTTATTGTCACATACACATACATGTAGCGAAATTCATTCTCTGCATTTAACCCATCCCTCAAGGGAGCAGTGGGCAGCCATTTACAGCCCGGGGACCAACTCCAGATCTCAGCCAGTGCCTTGATCAAGGACACTGACTGGAGAACCTAGTACATGTTATTTAATGGCGGGGGAAACCGGGGGAGAACATACAAACTCCACACAGAAAGGCCCGGAACAACCTGGATTCGAACCCAGAACCTTCTTGCTGTGAGGCCAACCAATGGTGCTAACCATTGGGCCACTATGCTGCTTGTGGAAATGCAATACCACTAAACCAGTAGTACAGGAACTGAAAACTACTTCCACAACTGGTCAATGCACACAGAACCAACAGTGATTTTTGCCAAAATAACAATAATCCTTCCTTCTGTGTGTGTGTGTGTGTGTGTGTGTGTGTGTGTTTCTCTGCAGGTATTGAGATTGCTAAAGCTCACGGAGCCAAATACAGACTGGGTCCGGAGCTAGAGATATGGTATGCTGCTGGGAAAAGCATTTATTTGGTTTCTGCAGGGTTCAACAGTAAGGGTTGCCCGATGGCCCGATGCAAGTAAAACGCCACGTCATCATCGTATCATAAATTACGTTATTGTTATCGGCTAACAGTTCCACAATGATTTCTCAGGTCTTTAATAAAACAAACAAAAAAACCTACATTAACAATGTTTTTGTAAGTGCTCTTTAAGTATCTACATGATTTTGTTTGCATAAAACATGTCTCATTTGCATTGTAGGTTAAGAAACAAAAAAATACAAATGTTCCAACTTAAACTCTATGACATAGTAGAAATGAGGGTACCTAAAATGGATGCGGTGTAGTGGAAGTTTTTCTTGTTAGCAGCAGGAGTGCGTATCAAAAACACCAGATGAAACAAAAAAGGACGATTTGAGGATTAAACCAAAGTTTGGTCTTTGAGTATTTATTTACATTTGCAAATGCAGGAAGCACACGGTTCACAAAAAGGCACGCAGCTCTGGTGTGAAAGGTCTCTTCAACGAATAACAAAAAGCACACAGTATATATGCATCTCCAGTGAGATAGAAAAGAGCATGCCCCTTTTTCTAAACATGACTCACACATTTCTTACAATCAAACATAGTCAGACATTCAGGAGCCACCTCACTTCTTCCCCTCTGTACCACTTTCTACCCCAAAGTTTAGACATCCCGTTTATCTCAACTATGTGAGAAGTCTCAACTATTCTGGCAGAAATAACAGATAGTTTAAGGTGACCTTGTAGTCCCTATCTGTTCAGCGTACACATTACGTTCCCAGACTTGGTGGCTCTTACTTTCAACATGTGAGAATAAGAAAAACTCACTTTCAGCATTGTGAGACAAAGTAAAACAGAAATAAGACAAGAATATAAAGAATCATGCCTAAATATAATTTTGCCACTACAGCGGTCAAACAAATTAAAGATAGAAAACCCTGTCTCTCCGGTACGGAAGAGGATTAGGGCCACATGTGAAAAAATGTATTGAGTCTGAGTTTAAAGTCAGAATTCAGACTTTTTTCTCAGAATTCTGAGATTAAAGACTTTTTTTAAAAAAAAAAAAAAAAAAAATGTATACTTAAAAAAAAAAAGTCTGAATTCTGAGATTAAAGTCAGTATTCTGAGAAAAAAAGTCAGAATTCTGATTTTAAAGGGGAACTATGCAGTTTTTTTTTAGCTTAATTTACTGTAACTAAACAGCTTTGGAGTCATTGGAATGGTTATATGACTTTTTTCGAGTTGAATGGTGGTCGTCTCGCTCCCCCCTAGCGCCTGTGAACTGAAAAAACACCCTTGCAACTTTTAGCCGGCGAGCTGGCGGCCTCAGCATCATGAAGTATCGCGTGATATCAGGTCTCGCGATGTAACAATTTGCTAGGAAAGCATTGTCGGAGGAACAGAGAAAGAGGAAACGGCAGACTGACCGAGCTAGGAGTCAGACACAAGTAAACATAGGAGTTGCCAAATATCTATTCCGAAGCTGTAGGGGGAGCTCTATCGAGAAACCTGCCAGCAGAAAGCGAAGAAATAGCCAAAACTGCATAGCGCCCCTTTAAAAATACATTTTTTCACATGTGGCCCTAATCCTCTTCCGTACTCCGGTAAATTAATTATTGCAATTAGAGTTGATAATTTTTTTTAAAATAATAGCCTCCACTTTCACTATAAACTTTAACTCATCTAAGACACATGTACATTATTACTAGGGCTGTCAGCATTAACGCGTTAATCGCGATGCGATTAAGGGCCGGGCATAATGCGTTAATTTTTTTAATCGTATTAATCGCATGCCGCCATTTATTAATTTATTTTTACTTCACTCGGCTTCGCGTCGTGCCTAACAGGCTACTATTTTGCCGTACTTCCTCGTAACACATCCTGCTGCTGCAGGAATCATTCTGGTGCCACTGATATGTCTGCACTTCTCTCTGATGCTCTGAAACAGACGTTACAGGCAACAGAAACATCGGTGCATGTGATGCTAGTTAACACTATACTCGACAGCAGCTAACGTTAGCCTACCGCTAGCCAGTAGCTGGATTAAACACGGTTACAATGCTGACAGCTAACGCTAAACGGTGTAAAGTTTGACTGTATTTCACTGTAGAGGATTCAACACCGGGATGCAGCTGCCGTTGACGGAAAAACACAGACGGTGCGTTTAATGAAACTGGTAATTTACAGCCTCTTGGTGTATTCAAAGTTGTTGTTAAATGCCCTTTTCCCATTTGGTGGTTGTTTTTGTCATTCAACAGCTATTTACTAGTGAAATAAGTTGTTGTTATAGTGATTACACTTTTTTTCAACTTTTTAAAAAAGTATCGGTTCAGGCACCGTTAAGGCACCGGTACCGTTTTAAAAGTACCGCTTTAGCACCGGTATCCAAACCAAACAATACCCAACCCTAATATTGACTCTAGTTTCAAATGTGTGACTAGATTAAATATATAATAAACAAATACAAATCTTAAAATCAAGTTCATAAAGTCATTTTCTTTGCATTCATTTGATTCCCAATCAAGATATACTGGTAAGAATTGCTTTCCATTGTTAATATGTACTTAAACAGTTCTGAAATGCAAAATAATAGAAATTTGATCATGTGATAAAACGTGTTTAATCGCGATTAAGAAAATGTAATTGTTTGACAGCCCTAATTATTACATTACATGTCATTTAGCTGACACTTTTATCCAAAGCGACTTACAATTGCTATATATGTCAGAGGTCGCATGCCTCTGGAGCGACTAGGGGTAAGGGGAAGGGTTAAGACAGAGAAATGAGACGCAGCCTAAGTGTCTTGCTCAGGGACACGTTGGTTGATGTATCGCAGTGGGAGTCGAACCCAGATCTCCCACACCAAAGGCATGTGTCATAGCCACTGCGCCATCACCACCCCCATGTACATGTGTTTATACATTGTAAACAATGATCAGATATAACAATTTAGTTATATAGAGTAGAGTTTTGGTTGTTATTTGATAACCACTAATAAAAAAAACTATTTATACACAGGCAAGTAATAATGATTTTGAGCAAGTAGAATTGTTTTTCGGGCAACTAAAAAAAAACTACCGTTGAACCCTGCACTGACATGAGTATATTGACATATTGAAATGTCATAGTATGATTCTCTTGGTCCAAACTGATTTTTTTGAACTGCTGGACTAACAGCAATGACATGTATTCAGTGCCTTGTAGTGCAGAGGGTTAATAAGGTGCCAGCCATAGAAATAAAATGGATAGAAAAGGCCAGTTTGCCGTGGTCATTTTTATTGGTACAAAACAAAATGGCGGAGAAAACGAGCCAAATAAAGTTCTGTCAGGTCCATTAAAGTCAAGAACAACACAGACAACAAAAAATTATTTAGGAAATTTTATTGAATAAATTTCAAATTAAATTTGGCAGTATGGCTCTGTTCAGAGGAGTCCCCTGACAGCAGCAGCATTAGGGGACACTCACACATTTTAAGACTGGGAGAGCTGAACTATTCCCCATATGAACAGAGCGGCAACGATGACATAGAAGCGTATGCCACGTTATACACGGCAAGGTGGAGCTGGGGAGGAGGTGGGTTGCATAGATGCGAGCAGCAAGCAGTTAGGAACAAACTAAAGCGGCTTTAAGCAGGGTGCCCTGTTTGAGTGTAGCCATTTAGAAGCGAGGGGAGTTGACCAGCTGATGCGCTGATGCAGATCAGTATAGCGGTTAGCGGCGTCTTGGCCTACCAGAACTGACGCTGGATGCTCAATAAAGTTCATTTGACTCATTTAGCAGCTGGCTCTTTGCCTCGTAACGTTACTACTCCACTGCTCGTTTGTCCGTTACTGCAAGACCTCACCTCCACGACTTTCCGGTAACCGCCTTATATGGAAGTTAATACGTTACCATGGCAACGGTACACATAAAAATGGCTGCCGCTCTGAACATTCTGCTACGTTGATTTGAATTGAAATGGCCTTTCTATCCATTTTATTTCTATGGTGCCAGCACTGCCAGAGTTTGGAGTTTCAGTTTTACTTTGCTGACATCTCTTTTCTAATTCACTACATTTTCTTAACAGCGGTTATGGCTGTGCAGACCACTTCTATGAGTCGGACACGTTGCTCCACAGCTTCCAGGTCCTGAGGAAGCTTCTAGAATCGGCTGTCACCCAGGACATCATCTGTGACGTGGGGATGTGAGTATCACCTTTCAAACAGTCAGACCTGTCCAAAAAGCAGTATTCAGTCTAGACGTCCTGTCTGAACAAAGAGTATCACGGTGTTATGTGCAGGTGTGCCGATAGCTGAACATTTGAAAGTATCCCATGAATCACGAAAGGTAACAATTGTTGCACTGCAAACTGCTGTGACTCTTAATATTTTCCTGGCTGAGAGCACGGCTCAGAACTTGGGAGACTCTTCACATTTGCAGCCCCCATTTCTGAATTTAAACTGACAGGACATGTTTTTCTTACCTGAGAAATCTCACTTTGGAAGTCCTCTTTTGTGACACATTGTGTTCCCCTCAGGCCCATCATGCATCATAATGTGCGCTACAACTGTCGGGTCCTGTTCCTCAACAGGTACGTCAGCACACCAGTCCAGTCTCATGAATGACATGTTGTTTTCCTACTTTTATACATACTTTAACTGGATATATATTACTTTGGATTCCCTGCACACTTCTTTGTTGAGTGTTTTCCTCTTGTGTACTGCTAATGTGACCTATGAATTCTACAAATATCTATCTATCTATCTATCTATGTACAGTCGTGAACAAATTAGGACACCCATGCTAAAGTTGACTAAAAAGAGGAATAAAAAAATCATCTTTGAACAATTTGATCTTAATGCCTTAATTAAAAAAATGAGGAAAAATCCAATCTTTAAGGACACCAATTTTCTTTGTGAATGAATAATGTATCATAAATAAATAAATGTTCTTCCTTAAAATACAGGGGGCATAAGTAAGTACACCCATATGTTAAATTCCCATAGAGGCAGGCAGTTATTGGCATGGTTTTATTTCAGTTAGCCTAATAGCTGGTTTGATTTGCATTGAGAGATGATTTTATGGAAAGTACCCCATGCCAATCTCTAGGTATGGTGAAGGGTATGTGATGATGTGGGGCTATTTTAAAGTGCCCATATTATGAAAAAAAAACTTTTTCTGGGATTTGGGGTGTTATGTTGTGTCTCTGGTGCTTCCACACACATACAAACTTTGAAAAAAATCCATCCTGCTGTTTAGAGTGAGATACGGTTTCTGAATGTGTCCTGCCTTCAGTCTCTGGGTGAGCTGTTCAAAATCGGCACGGCTTGTGACGTCACAAGCCGAAACGAGCAGGCTAACCGCAACCATTAGCTCGTAGCGTTAGCATGCTAACACTAGCATGCTAACGCTAGCATGCTACCTCATTCTCAATAGCAAAGCACTGCTACAACACACACAAGTTCACCATAATCTACAAAAGAACTACTTACATGTGCGCCCTCATTTAGAAGTCTCCCAGCTAATCCTGCCTTGTAACTGACCGAAGTTGTAGAAACAGCCTTTCTTTTACTGTCTATGGAGCTAGCTAGCTGACATGATCTACATCTGAGCTACTGAGCATGTGCAGTGCAATCAAAGATAGTACAGAAGAAGAAGAAGAAAAGAGGTCTCACTCTGTAGCTAAAACAGAGACCAGGTGAAAAGAGGATCTGCAGCAGTGAGAGAGAGCACTGCAGTACAACAAAAATATGGTGTTTTTTGAAAATTAAACCATGTAAACCTATTCTGGTACAACCTTAAAATACAATTATGAACCTGAAAATGAGCATAATATGGCTGCTTTAATTCCAAAGGCCAAGGGAACTTTATCAGGATGCATAGTATCCTGGATCCATGAAATAATTGGCCTTTAAAAATAAAAAAATCTGCCTGCCTCTAGGGGAATTTAACATATGGGTGTACTTACTTATGCCCCCTATATTTTAAGGAAAAAACATTTATTTATTTACGATACATTATTCATTCAAAAAGAAAATTGGTGTCCTTAAAGATTGGATTTTTCCTCATTTTTTTAATTAAGGCATTAAGATCAATTTGCAAAAGATGATTTTTTTATTCCTCTTTTTAGTCAACTTTAGCATGGGTGTCCTAATTTTTTCACATGACTGTATGTATCTATCTATCTATCACTGTATATTTTATCGCTGACTATTTGTCCTCCATCCTGTAGAAAGATTCTGCTGATCAGACCTAAAATGGTGATGGCCAACCACGGGAACTACCGAGAGCTGCGCTGGTTCTCACCGTGGAATCAGTTAAGGTTGGTCCTCACTCTGCCACACTCTGACTCTGTGGTACTAATATTTGAAGCCCTTCATATCGCTCTGTCTCTCCGTATTTGGGAGGGCACTAATTGTTGATACATGATGAATATTAGCAAACTATTTTCATATGTTCATTACTTTCATTTGCAATGAGTCTTACACTTAGATACTTAAATTGTTAGGGTATAATCAGGGCAAAACAGATGTGTTTGACAGGAAGTGGGGTCAACCAATCAGCTTGATGTGCAGGGACACACAACACGTTGTTGACCTGTGGGAGGTGTAAGCCTCTGTGACCTTTGGATACTAAGGGTGTCACGATTGGCTGAATCTACAATTCAGTTTGTCTTTACATTTTAAGGTCACAATTTGACTCATGTTTTCGATTTAAAAAATTTTTTTGTGAAAGAGGCTCAGTCCTTGGTGCAGTGGCCGCGGGTTTGATTCCGACCTGCGGTACTTTGCTGCATGTCATTCCCTCTCTCTTTCCCCTTGATGTCTTCAGCTATCCTATAAAATAAAGGCATAAAATGGCCCAAAAAAATGATTTCAAAAAATAAAAACATTTTTTAGCACACTCCCAATAACAAGGGGCACATGAATGCACTATGAGTTTACAGAGGGGCACCTGAATGCACCATGAAGTCCAGTTGGAGCCAACAGGCTTTACCGTTGTTGTTGGTTTTCCGTCATCTCTTACTCCGCCACTGGCCATGGTGACTCAAAAAGAGCAGCTGCAGGCTACAAGGAAGCTAACGTTACCCAGTGTCTATAGCTGAATGCTACGCTTTGTCATCAGTGTGTTGTTTTTTTCTTCTTCGGACACGTGCAAGTAGGCGAGGATGGAGACCAAAAAAAGAAATACTAGGGAGAAATGTACAATACTGCTTTCAATTTTGATAATTGAAATTAAAAGCTAGATTTTGGTTGATTTTCAATTTCAAATCAAAATCTTGACACCCCTAATTGCTACACCATAGCTGCCTGCTCTGCAGGGATGTGTAGGTGTATCTTCATAAAAGTGTATTTCCAGGAAAGTCCCATGCCCTTAGTTAGTAACACTATCTGCTAAAACTTGACTGGTGCTACACATGATGAGTCAGCTGTTTGTGATGTGTAAATATTACTGAAGCTCCCCTTTAAAGGTCCCATATCATGTTTGTTTCCAGGTTCATACTTGTATTTTGGGTTTCTACAAGAACATGTTTACATGCTTTAATGTTGAAAAAACACATTATTTTTCTCATACTGTCCGTCTGAATATACCTGTATTCACCCTCTGTCTGAAACGCTCCGTTTTAGCGCCTGTCTCTTTAAGCCCCCCTCCTGAAAAAGCCCAGTCTGCTCTGATTGGTCAGCGTGTCCGGGTCTTCTGCATGCGCTCCCGGAGTCTTTGCACCATCACTGCAGCCGGGGAATGACTGTAACGGCACTGTAGCAGCACTCTCTAACTATATATAGTAAAGTTGTGACATCACAACCGTACAGGAAGTCCTGACGGCTCGTTTAAAGGCACTCTGAATACGGACTGTGTGCATTTCTTTGTGGATTGAGGACAAGGACATGGAAAACTAACTTTTTACAATATGGGACCTTTAAAACAACTCTAATCTGGGAAATACGCTCACTTGTAATGTTGTCCAGTACAGAGAAAAAGTAGGTTTAGATTAGCTTAGCACAAAGACTGAAAGCATGGGGAAACTGTTAGCACCTTAATGTTTGACGAGTTAAAAAAATACAACTCCTAAGCTGCGTTATTTAAATGATGTAGCTCGTTAACTAGCAGGCTAGTCACCAATGCCCTCAACAGTCAGCTGCATCTTTATAAGTCAGAGTTGGCACAGTGATCAAACCTGGCAACAACCACCATTAGGACAGGATTATCTAATGCTAACCGCTACTAAAACCACAGTGTCTCATTTTCTATTCCAGCAGTTAAATTCACAAGATGCATTTAGATATGAGTTGTTGAAAAGTGCATTTTTTCACTTCTATAGAAGCTAAAACCATTTTAACCATGATTGTATTGTTTGAGCCAAGCTAGGTGATAGGGCTGTGCAATTATTCAAAATCTTAGTTGCGATTACAATTTTGGCTCCTAATGATCACAAACACAATTTTTGATTGAAGCGTAACTCTCGCCAAAATGCAACCTAGGGTCTTTTTGTGAATGTACCTGAGTCAAACTTTCTTTAAAAAGCAGAATTAGGACGGAAACGCCACTTTGACCGTATGATTGACCGTATTTTCGTTTTCGGTCAAATGGCCTTTTGAATGGGAGTGCTAGGGGCTCTACTGTGACAGCATCAAAATCACTATTTTTAAAACACTAAGAAGGCTCGACACAACATGAAACTTTTCTCGAAGTATCACCAGGGGCTCTACACATGAACTGGAGCATTGAGAACATTGTTTGTGTACACAGAGTTTACTAAAAAGAAAGGTTTTAACAATTCACTTTAGCTGTTGATTTTTCCGGTCTCTGTCGGTCTAGCCAGTCAAAAATAGTCAATCTCCAAATGCAACGTAACAGGGAGGAGAGTAAAGATGGAAAGCTTCTAAAGCTTAGTTCCATATAAATGCACGGATAATTCGTTGTTTTGTCGTTAGTGAAAAACAATATTGACCTTGTAGTTGAAAAAGGAGCCTCATATAAGAATGACATTTCCTCCTATGGAGTCCGTTCATCCTCATTCAGAGATCGAAACTTTTTGACTGACAAGATGGCGGATAGTGTAAACAACAACTGCTAAAGTGAGTCATTCAAAACCTTTCGTTTTAGTAAACTCTGTACACAAACAGTGTTCTCAATGCTCCAGTTCATGTGTAGAGCCCCTGGTGATACTTTGAGCAAAGTTACTTGTTGTGTTGAGTCTTCTTAGTGTTTTAAAAATAGTGATTTTGATGCGATCATAGTAGTGCCCCTAGGACTCCCATTCAAAAGGCCATTTGACCCAAAACGAGAATACGGTACATCTTAAAAGTGGCGTTTCCGTCTTAATTATGCTTTTAAACGAAAGTTTGACTCGGGTATATTCACATCGGGTATATTTTTTGGCGAGAGTTACACTTCAATTGGAAAAAAAAAAAAAAAAAAAGATTATTTTGCACATTGTGTTTTACAAGTTAACTCTTATTTTGTCTTGTGTTCTGATTGAAAAAAAAAAAGGTTTAAACGGCAAAAGTATTAAGGGAAATTTCACAGTTTTTTTACTTCAATAATTGCAACACCTTTCCAAATAAATATTGACCAAAATAACGGAGATTATGAATGTTTTTAGCCCTACTAGGGGAGGCCAACACTTTGATGCACTTTTGTTTACCACTATTGTGATTTTATTTCACTTTTGGAAATAATATTGATTGCTTGTTTCTTTAAGGAATGTGGAGGAGTATTTCCTGCCCAGAATGATCCAGGAGGTAACAGGGCAGGTAAAAACACCCTATTGTTATTATTATCTGTGTTTAAGACTAGCTATTTATTTGTTTCTCCACAGGAAACATTAGCAAAGAGAGGCTCAGTGTTTTTATTCCCCTGTTTGTTTGTGTCCATCAGGTTACTGTCCCATTCGGTGACTGCGTGCTGTCCACTAAGGACACCTGCATTGGCACTGAGATTTGCGAGGAGCTCTGGAACCCCAGAAGGTAGAGCAACACAGGATTGTGTATAAGGATGGCATGGGTGTTGTCGTTTTCTGTGTAAAGCAAGGCAAGGCATGTATTGTATAGCACATTTCAGCATAAGGCAATTCAAAGTGCTTTACATCAAACATTAAAGAGCAGTTCAAAACAGGTAAGAATATAAAAACAGCTAAAATAGAATAAAACAGATATGAAATACAAGAATAAAAGTGGCCGTGCAGTGTAAAAAAATGAACAATTATTCAAAGAAAGGCAGCATCAAACAGGAAAGTCTTTAGCCTTGATTTAAAAGAACAGAGTTTTTTATTTTAATTTAAAAAAAAAAAAAATTTAAGATTTTTTGGGGCATTTTCAGCCTTTATTTTGATAGGACAATAGAAGAGATGAAAAGGGAGAGAGAGGGGGGAATGACATGGAGCAAAGGGCCGCAGGTCGGAGTTGAACCCCGGCCCGCTGCGTGGAGGAGTAAACCTCTATATATGGGCGCCCGCTCTACCAACTGAGCTATCCGGGCGCCCAAGAACTGAGAGCTTAACCTATGTCTGATTGCAGGGACCCCAGGTTCCATTCAGCCCAAGATGATTTGTTCTGGGAGATGGGTCCATCCTAAGCGGGATTGATAAGCACATAAGAAGCTGGGTCCAGACTAGTTTAATGATAGCCAGACAGATTATTTTAAAAGTCTGGAAGAATGAAAGGGTGCCGTCAATCAAGAAGTGGGCATGTGAGATGGCTAGGCTGGCGGCGTTTGAAAAGATGTCACTAAACGGTTTGCCAGATTGGATGTCTATACTAGAAAGTACCTGAGCTTTCTGGAGGGCTCCTAGGATTAGGAGGATTTGTTCATGTTGCGAGTTGTTTGTTTTGTATTTTGTTGAAAAATGAAAAATAAAAAATTGTTAATCACAACACAAAAAGAACTGAGATTTGCAGGGAACCTGCAGTTCTCTGGGAGTTTGTTCCAGAAAATGTGCTGTCTGAAACAATCCTCGCTCCTGATGACTGAACCTTTTTTTTCTTTCTCTTTCCTCAGCCCCCATATTCAGATGGGTCTGGAAGGAGTTGAAATCTTTACTAATTCGTCCGCCAGCCACCACGAGCTCCGCAAAGCGGACCAAAGAGTCAACCTGATCAAGTCAGCCACCACCAAGGTAGGCTTTAACCAGGAGTCCACAAACATGTGCTTGGTAGGAACACATGATGTAGTACAGTGGTTCCCAAAGCAGGGGTCCTTGAGGGGAATTCCAGGGGGTCCCCAGTAAAAAGGGGAATCATTTTTTTCACTATAATTCCATCCATAAGTAACAATGACAAAATGTATGACTATTTTGGTCTTGGGTTTCATATACTTTCTGTAATAAAAAATCTAAAAGCAAAAATATTATGTGATGCACGAAAAAATTGGGGGTCCGTGGTCTATTTTGTGTCAGTTTAGGGGTCCTTGTATGGGAATATTGGTCTGAAAAATAAGCAATTGCATATATTCCTGAAATCATTTAGCTCTACCAGCAGCTTACCAAGACACTTTATATACGTAGGTTTTTGTTTGAATATGTCACCCATCTGCACGTCCAGGACACAGACAATGCAAAGCAGAGATCACCAGAGGGCAGTGTTGTACCACCAATACAGGACATAGTACCACCGTAACATCCTGTCTTCTGAGCACACCTTCTGCTTTCAGCATGCGATAGCTTTACTAAAATCAGCATTGCATTCAGTGTATCGTTGGTGTTGTTCCAGAGTGGAGGCATCTACCTGTATGCCAACCAGAGGGGCTGTGACGGGGACCGCGTGTACTACGATGGGTGTGCCATGGTGGTCATCAACGGAGACATTGTGGCACAGGGAGCACAGTTCTCTCTGAATGATGTGGTGTGTACGGACATGGAAAGAGCTGGCTCAGAAAAAGCATACCTGCAAATAAGGTTGTACTCACACTTGGCCCAGTTGCCTTGAACTGTGCCCAAGCACGATAAACCCCCCTCCCCCACTCCCAATGCCGTGCTAGACTCACACTGCAAAAAACCATCAGGGCCAGGGCACAGCTACTGTATGTCGTTACATTGCAGGCCAGAGCACGCTTACATCATCACGATGCAACTTTTTGTTCTGAAGAAACCCACGAAGCGAATCCCTCTCGTACAGCACAATGGAGTCCATCACTGTAATGCTTACTCTTTTGCTTATTTTGAGTTGTTCGGGATGCAACGACAGGTTTATTGCTAATGCAGCGCACATCAGTTTCATCCTCGGGCACGTTTAGCGATCACGCTGATGCGCACAGTGCCCGAGTGCCCCGGTCCACCTCTTTAAGCGGACCAGGGCACAGTACGGAGCGATCACACTAAGTCAAACTAAGCGGTAGAGGTGCAACGATGAATCGATTAATCGATTAGTTGTCAACTATTAAATTAATCGCCAACTATTTTGATAATCGATTAATCGTTTGAGTCATTTTTTTTTTTATAAAAAAAAAATATATATATATAAGATTTCTCTGATTCCAGCTTGTTAAAATGTGAATATCTTCTAGTTTCTTCTCTCCTTTGTGACAGTAAACTGAATATCTTTGAGTTTTGGACAAAACAAGACATTTGAGGACGTCCTCTTAGGCTTTGGGAAACACTGATCCACATTTTTCACCATGTTTTGACATTTTTATAGATCAAAGAACTAATCGATTAATGGAGAAAATAATCGACAGATTAATCGACTATGAAAATAATCGTTAGTTGCAACCCTACTAAGCGGACTTTGGGGTCAAATGTGCTCAGGCACGGTTTAACTGGGCCAAGTGTGAGTATGCCCTAAGAGTCTTTATGTAGCTGTGAAGTGACATTATTGTGGATGTGGACATAAGTGTGTGTGTATGTGTGTTTTCTGTGTGTACAGGTATATTGGGTAATTGTTGCAGGGCAGGTCATACAGTAAGACAGCATTCCTGAGTCACAAGAGAGCCAGACTGATCTGTGTGCGTGTGCGTGTGTTTTGCAGGAGGTGATTACAGCCACTCTTGACCTGGAGGATGTGCGGAGCTACAGAGGAGAAGTGTGCCAGCCAAACATGGTGAGACGACACCCCCCCTCCAACCTTTTGTAATGTGCAAGTTGCCGAGTCATGGCTTCAGCGCATGTGAGCGAAGTGAAACGGTGAGAATTTTTTAGCTCCTCGCTCAAGGAGCAGTTCATTCCATCCGTTCACTCGCTCAAAGCTGCTCCCGGCCGCTCCGCTCTATATCGCTCCGCGCTCCACTCCGATTTCACCCCCCTCTATTCAAATCGCTCGCATTTCACTCCCAAAAAAAAAAAAACCTGGGTCCACCAGATGGCAGGCACTGGCAGCATGGAGAGGGAGGGCGCATGTACTGTGCTCCAGTAACACAGAAACGGGCTCAGGCATGCTTTGCATGGTGTGAGCGGTACCAGAGCCAAATTGGAACAGGGGAGATAAGGCGATGCTCCAAAATTGAAAAAATCCACTCTACACTCCATCCAAAATCCTCGCGCTCCCCGCTCTCTCCACTCTGCTCCCATGCTCTGCGTGGCTTTAGTTTTTTACTTATTATTTCCTTCCATCACCTCTAAAGCTCACTTATTAACAGGGTGTATCAGGTTAAAAACAAATGAATACAATATGCCCAATACTTTGCTTTATGACAAAATATCTGCAAAACTAACAGCTTTCCCATCAGCCTCAGCTCAACTTTGTGTCTAAACTAAGGTAGTGAACATGGCAAGCATTGTACCTGCTACTAGCATTAGCATATTTAGTCTCACAGAGCCCTGCTTGTGTGGCTGTGGACTTTTGGCCACCAGTTCAACCCTTGGTTAGCTTTGTTTTAGAGTTAACTACGGTAAAATACAGCATTTAGCATAAATACTGCTGCTATGATTGCTCATTGTTTAGCATACTTTAGGTAGCATGCTGATTTAGAATAGTGGTTGAACTGCTGACCGTAACGTCTGTATGTTTGAGGCGTCCTGGGGCACCATGTTACAGTAATGGATATTTGCCCTCCAATCAGAAACAGGTATCTTCTTTAACTGTGAGAGTGTTTGTCCCATTGATAATCAACTGCATCTGAACAACAACCTTATATAGGTCAGTGTTTCCGCTATGTTGATTTTGTAGTGGCGGCCCGCCATGGCAAAATTTCTGCTGCCACGGTATCAGACATAGGGCAGACGCACAATGTAGTCGCGGTTGCCTTTTAAATTATCCTGCCGACGTAATGCACCGTTGGCTGCCGCTCACATTGCAATTTAACAACAAGTAGAACTATTCAGAGGTTATTGGGCCCGTCTAGTTGAACTGAGTTGTTCGGACAGACCTGCCCCCACTGCTAAAACAAATCCTAAAGGAAACACTGTAGGTACAAAGAGAAATATTTTAGTAGTCTAAAGTTATGCTTTTTACTGTATTTCTGGGCCCACAAAAGCTGGAAATAGAATGTGAGGTGCGGCTGGTTTACAGTTGAGTGTGAATACTGTATGTCTTTATCGACCCTGAGGTAAAATAGCAGGCCTGACTTTTGTATGTCACATATTACAGCTAATGAGACTGGAACAGAGGTTGCTCTGGGATCATGCTCTCATGACGAGGTGCCTCTTCCTCGTTACAGACCTGTGAGCAAGTGTGCTCGTCCTGAGACAAAAAAAAAGTCCTGAATCACAATTTTGAATGCTCAGTAATACGGGTTGATACTGGTTTTTCAGGGCCGATATCGATAACGATTATTAGTAGTTAATGAAACCGATAACGGATATTTGAACCGATATGCATTTACAGTTAATATGAAAATTTTACAGTCAAAATTAACATTGTATAATGTTACAAACTCCACAAATAAGTTTGATTAAACGATTTAAGCAATTATGTAATAAAACTGAAACTTTGAGGGGTATGGATGGGGGACAGGGGATATTTGGGGGGGGGGGGGGGAGCAGGTCAACAGTAGATTCCACATAGAAGTGGTATACAGCATCCAAAAGCTTGGAAGATGACAATTACTTTGACATGCAGCTCAGCACTCTGGGTAGAGCTGCTCGATTATGGGGAAAAAATCATAATCATGATTCTTTTGGTCAATATTGAAATCACAATTACTTAATACGATTACTCACAGGGTTTCCCCCAGAACAGTTGTTAAGCCCGGTGGCAAGTGTCTTTTTTTTCTACAAGGGGCCGGCCGGGGCCAGTCCCAGCCTGATGGCAGCATTAATGTAGAGCCCAGTAGTTTCTGTGATAACTAGGGTTGGATACCAAAACGCGGTGCCAATAGGGCACCGGTTCTGACGTAAATGGTAGTAATGAGACTGAATATGAACGAAAATTTCGGTGCCTCATTTCGGTGCCTGACTTTTTTCAGAAGCATCACTGCACGGGACGCTACGTTTCCGTTAGGTAGTAGCTGGATTAAACACAATGGTAAAATGCTGACAGCTTACGTTAAGCGGTGTAAAGTGTGACTGTATTTCACTGTAGAGGATTCCAGCAGCGGGACGTAACAGTCCGCAGCTGCTGTTGTTGGAAAAACAACACAGACGGTGCGTTTACTTGAAACTCGCCAGCCTTGTGGTGCATTCAAAGTTATTGTAAAATACCCTTTTCCCATCTGGTGCTTGTTTTTGTCGTTTACCAGCAATTTACTGGTGAAATAAGTCATTGTAAGTTATTGTAATTACATTATTAATCTATCATTTAATTTGGACTATATGGCCTTAGCAATAAACAAGCCGTTTTTTAATGTCGCCAACTGTCGTTTTGTGCGCCTTTTTTATATTTTATATTATATACATTATAAATATATCATATATATTTCGATTTAGGCACCGACACCGTTTTAAAAGTATCGTTTTAGCACCGGTATCGAAAAAAAAAAAAAAAAACGATATCCAACCATAGTGATAACAGAATCATCGATGGAATTGCGAAATTGCGAATCTAAAAAAAGCCAGATTTCATAGGGCTCTACATTAGGTCAGTGCTAAAAGCTAACTGGAGATTTAAAAATATGACCAAGTCTAAGTTTCCAACTTTGTACATAAGCACAAGGGACAAGTGGTGAGTGCATCACCCAATTGGTCACACACTCGTGCTTAAAATTCATTCACTCTTCACTTTCTAGCATCTCTAGCTCAGTTACAAGTGAATTATGGCTTGTAAAGACATTTCCAATGGACTCACATGCATCTCCCTCATTGAACAGGTGTCCTAACCCGTCATCCTACAGAGATTTGTAGAGCGGAAAACACCTTTCTCCATTTCCCGATCACTGTTTGATGCTTTTGTACGTTTTTTCACTTATATGTGTCACTTTGTCTCTCCATTCCCTCTCCCTCTCGTACTTCTCTGTTGTAGGAGCGTGAACCCAAACCTTGCCACAGGGTCAAAGTTGACTTCTCTTTCTCCAGTGGGGATGATATCTTCCTCCCTACCCACCAGCCAATAACATGGCACTTTCATACCCCAGAGGAAGAGATCAGGTACCAGCCTACATTTCATTTTGTACAAAATATGTATTTCTTCTTAACAGAAACACCAGTGTCATCTACTAGCTTCTGAAAAGGGCCTGTAACAACGCATGATGTAATAACTGAACCCAATATGTAATACATTTTTACCACATTTTGTAAATAATGATTACATAATGCGGCGGTTCTTACAAAATGCGGGGGTTGCACTTTTTCTTTACGAAAATGTAATACGGTGCATTATGGAATAACCAACCAAAATGGATGTCTTCATTAATTTTTTTATAACATTGTCATGTTTATTTTTAATGAATTCTAGCATGAATCATGGTGATTCAAAATCAAATTTAAAAACATACTGTTTGTTCAGTAGATTAGTATGACCTTTCACTGGTCAATACGTCACTAAATTTATTACATATTGCATTCAGGGTTCAGTGTTACAAAATATGGCAGATTATTACATAATGCGGGGTGTTATTACATAATGAAGTATAAATGTATTACATTTCAACGTTTTATTACATCAGAAATCTTCAACAGGGAGTCTGTGACCCCTAGGGGGTCCTCAGTCATTGCAGGGGGGGCCTCCAAACTATTGTCAGTTATATCAAAATCGATACAACATAGTATTGTGATATTTTCCATGGCAATACTGTATCGATACACAGACGCCTAGATAAATCTATTATTATATACTGTATGTGTTGGTCAGTTTGTCTCCTTAAAGGTCCCATGGCATGAAAATTTCACTTTAATATGAGTTCCCCCAGCCTGCCTATGGTCGCCCAGTGGCTAGAAATGGCGATAGATGTAAACCGAGTCCTGGGTATCCTGCTCTGCCTTTTAGAAAATGAAAGCTCAGATGGGCCAATCTGGAATCTTCCCCTTATGACGTCATAAGGGGAAAGGTTACCTCCCCTTTCTCTGCTTTGCCCGCCCAGAGAATTTGGCCCGCCCATGAGAAAGAGAGACCGTGCGTTCATGGACATCGGAAAAACGTTTTTCCGAGTGAAAACGTCATCATTCACGTCACTTCCTGTGGGAATCAAAGGTGGGAAACTCGGGCTAGATTTTGCTAACCGAGTTTCCCAGTTGGTGACGCGTTGTTGACAACTGACGTTTGATGTAGGCGACTTTGGTTCCCTGAACATATTTCAATGGCAATAAACTTATTTCAATTTTTCAATGGCAATAAACTTATTTATTGTGGACAAACGCCTCTGCTGAGAAACATACACAGACATAACATGTTTCAAATTATTCATAAATAGGCCTATGTATAAAAAAAACCAACACCTTATCCGTGTCCT
The DNA here is from genome assembly GCF_008315115.2 of Sander lucioperca. NCBI lineage: Eukaryota > Metazoa > Chordata > Actinopteri > Perciformes > Percidae > Sander > Sander lucioperca. The sequence continues at coordinate 35,709,430 of NC_050175.1, forward strand.
TTCCCGTTCGTTGTCCTGCAGATAACACAAACACCTGACGATGTGCTGTCTGTATGCTCGCATAAGAAAACAGCAGCAAATTATTGTGGCCTCCATGTTTTCACCAGGTTTTCACACACCTGATGCTCTAGGCTACGCCCAACAGTTGGTGGCAGTCATGCAAGAAGTTGTTATGCCAAGTGCCAATATAACAGAAGAAGAAGAACACGCATCCCGACCATCCTAACCATGTGAACGCTGGTAGTCAAAACCAGCAAACCAGTTCAAACACCCCGGCTCTAGTGGCTGTAATTCTACACCAAGGCTGAATTTCGGGAAAGAGACTTCAGATACAGTATTAGGGGACCACTAAGGCCTATATAAAAGAGACTTCAGATACAGTATTAGGGGACCACTAAGGTCTATATAAAAGAGACTTCAGATACAGTATTAGGGGACCACTAAGGCCTATATAAAAGCATCCAAAAAGCAGTATGTCATAGGACCTTTAACAATCCCATTTTGCAGCAATAAACTTGAAGTGAGATGAACAAACAGAGAAATGTATCTTTTTAGATAAAACAGATGTTGACAAAGTTTCCTTTTGGGGACATCATTTGAAATTGGGAAAAATTTGAAGTTGGAAAAAAAGGTAATAAATTACAATGTATTGCAGAATATGGCAATATGTTTAAAATCGCAATAATATCATATCGTGAAATAAGTATCGTGATGAAATCGTATCGTGAGGCCTCTGGTGATTCCTACCCCTACTGTCCTGTAGGTAAGGTAGTCGCTAAGATAGCCACACACAAATACAGTTAATCGTAAGGATTCACTGTGCCACATGTATGTGTAACATTAAAAGATGATTTATAAAATCATGCCAACAATTATTATTTTAATAGCTTAGCATTCAATGCAAAAAAAGGTATAAAGGCTTAAGGCCACCCTTCCCGTTACTGTTGGCCCAATTTAATATGCAACTTTATTTTATACAATATACTGTATGTGTTAGGGGGTCTCTGCTCCACCTCTCTTTCAGTTAATGGATCCTAGGCTTAAAAAACGTTGAAGACCCCTGTATTACATAGTGCGTTGTTACAGGGCCAATGAAAGAAAGCCAGTGCAGAAATGAGAGCAGCAGTTGTCTCCTGTGTTGTTCAGTCTAGGGCCGGCCTGCTGGCTGTGGGACTACCTGAGGAGAAGTGGACAGGTGAGGAGGAACACACACTCTGCCGCTGCTGCTGTGTCTAATTGTGTGTCTCATTTTTTTACTATTTCAACTTTTTAACTTTTATTCATATATATAGAATGGAATGGATTCTAGATTTACGATTCAAAATCCTTTATTAATCCCACAATGGGGAAATTCACACTGTGCGCAGCAGCAAGGGATAAGAGGAAAAGTAAAAGACACAGATTAACACACAATAACAAATATAATTAAAGAATAGAATGACCTTATTGTCATTGTATCATTAAAAACATACAACGCACAAATTCAGAGTGCTACTCCTGTAAGGTGCTGCTAGTTAAATAGAAATTACACATTCATTAATTCATTCATACATTCTATATGGTAATTAATAAATAATAAATAAATGGATAAATGAAGTAGTTAAAAACTGCATTGAGAAAATTGCAATTTTTTTTGGAATATTGCACATTTAAAAACAGTCAACTTGTGGGTTTTTGTCCGTTCAGAGTTTTGATAGCTGGGGGGAACTGGTGTCACGAATCGATTTGATATCACGATGCATCAGAATGCGTCACCTCCTCAATATTATTATAAACTTAGCACAAAAAGTAAGGAAATTTGTGTTTCAATTCTTTTTGGCAATAAATCTTATACCGTTGGAAAGCCTGTTTAGTTCCCTTTCAAATGGTGCCCCATTTGTAAGGAACATGCATTTGTGGGATGAGCAGCAGTGCTGATTATGTGGGTTGCGCCCATGAAAAATTTGCCAAATCTTCTCTGCCAATGCCAAACAGCTTATTCTGCCATTGACTCGTTTGGTGTTTGGTGGACTGGAACCTGAACATGTGGAGGAACGTTATGATCAGTGATGAGTCCTGATTCTGCCTATGGCAGTTGGATCGTAGGGTCAAAGTGTGGAGAAGACGCGGAGGACGCTATGCTGATTACTGCACCGATAGAGTAACAACTTTTGGTGGAGGCAGTGTGATGGTGTGGGGCGGCATCTCCCTCACTGGAAAAACGAGGCTTGTCATCATTGGAGGCAATCTCAATGCAGAGAGATATAGAGATGAGATTCTGCAACCAGTGGCAATCCCATATCTCCACAGTCTGGGACCGAACTCTGTCCTCCAAGATGACAACGCTGGCCCCCACAGGGCGGGGTTTATCAGAGACTATCTCCAGAATGTGGGAGTGGAGAGGATGGAACGGCCTGCCAGCAGTCCTGACCTCAACCCCATTGAACACTTGTGGGATCAGCTTGGGCGTGCTGTTCGTGCCAGAGTGACCAACACAACCACGTTGGCTGACTTGCAACAAATGCTGGTTGAAGAATGGGAAGCATGAGGAAGAGGTGCCAGGCTGTTGTGGCTGTATATGGTTCTTCCACACGCTACTGAGGCTCCTGTTTGTGAAATGAATAAATTGTTAAATTGTCAATATGTCTTGTTTCTTCAAACTTCAATCATCCAATCCACCAAACACCAAACGAGTCAATGGCAGAATAAGCTGTTCAGCATTGGCAGAGAAGATTTGGCACATTTTTCATGGGCGCAACCCACATACTCAGCGCTGCTGCTCATCCCACAAATGCATGTTCCTTACAAATGGGGCACCATTTGAAAGGGAACTAAACAGGTTTTCCAACGGTATAAGATGTATTGGAAAAAAAAGCATTGTTACCACATAGAAATAATCTACCAAACACAAATTTCCTTATTTTTTTATGCCAAGTTTATATATCGCTACACATGGTTTTCATCCACAAATTCAGGCAGTCAGATATAAATGAACTGCCCTTTTTATTGTATCTGCTTTTAAAAAAAAGACACTTCCTGAATGTAGCGGAGTCTGAACACAGCATACAACAGACAAAACGCGAACAACTAGTAACAACAAGTAACATCAGTATGGCACTAATCGATTATGGTCTGTCACTGCATCCGTGCAGAATCGTCCACATCCGCATCGCGATGCGATGATTAATTTCAACACCTCTAATGCAATAACATTACTCCAAAAGAAAAGGATTCTTATGCTATTAGCTTAGCAGATTGTGAGTGTTTGGTGTTTTGTGATGGGTTTCTGTGTGTGTGTCCCAGGCTGGTTTCCTGTTGCCTCTGAGTGGAGGTGTGGACAGCTCGTCCACCGCCTGTATTGTCCACTCCATGTGTACGCTGCTCTGCCAGGCCGTGAAGGACGGCAGTGAGTAGCATTCTGTTCGCTTTCATTTCAATCGACTTTAAAGTGCTCATATTATGCTCATTTTCAGGTTCATAATTGTATTTAGAGGTTATATCAGAATAAGTTTACATGGTTTCATTTTCAAAAAACACCATATTTTTGTTGTACTGCACATTGCTGCAGCTCCTCTTTTCACCCTGTGTGTTGAGCGCTCTGTTTTAGCTACAGAGTGAGGCATCTCACTTCTGTTCCATCTTTGTTGGGAGTCGCACATGCGCAGTACCTAGGTAAGGACTACTAGCCAGTCAGAAGCAGAGTATGAGGGCGTGCCACGCTAGCAGCTAGGCGAGCATTATAACGTGTGTTACAAAGTGACCACGTTCGTCTCTGAAGTAAAGGCTGGACTACAATAGAGCTGTTTGGAGCAGGTTGTGAACAGTGTTTTCTGTTGGAGATGGTAAGTCCCTTTGGGGTGGACTTTGGGCTTTTTCACTTTGTCAACCTATAACGTGCACAAAAAAAAGATATATAACACAACAAAGGAAAGGGAAAAAGCCAAAAAGCATAATATGAGCACTTTAAACACACACATTCACATTCAAATTCAAAGAGGCTTCATTAGCATTTTCCATATTCTCAACAAATCTCATGTGCAGACCCAAACCAACTGTGAATGTATCTACCAGGGGTTGATGCATGCACTGTATAAGGGAAGCCAAAACATCTGGATCTCCCCCTACTGGCTGGCTGCAGTATAGGTCATAACCCCCGCCCCCTCCATGTTAGCGGATGGGCCAAACTAACAAAATCAAAGTACACGTCAGATAAGAGGATTTCTGTCATTTTAGGTAGTTGTGAATTGTGATGCTATAAAAACGGAGTGAAACGTCATGATTGGCAGCTGTGATTGACTCGTGATTGGTCTGGCGGGTGTATGGGTGGGATTTTGGTACCGCGGCTCCACCGCCTGATCACTACTGCACACACTCCGGCTCCAAAATGACAAGGTGGCGGAGCTATTTTGGCTTCACTTTTGTACAATGGGAGGCAGTGGAGACGCGTCTATCTTTATAAACAGTCTGTGGTATCTAATAACAAGTGTGTCAAAGCCTGATATACCTTCTTCCTCTGTGTCATAGAGCTCCATTGTTAAAAAGTCAAAAAAATATTAAAAACACCCACTCACTAGAACACCCAATGTGGATTAATCAGCTGCTGGAAATAGTCCCCAACAAATGCACTGTTTCTCCTTGTTTAAAAACTATAGAGACCAGCTGTTTCAGGAATATAAATAAATATAAATTAAAAAATAAATATTTGTGAGGTCTGGGCTTGATGCTGAGAGCCACAGACGGGTTAGGAAAGTCAGAAAGTATTAAGCGACTCGCTAATACACTGTGGGCCAGATGTATGTACATTTGCGAATGTAGCGTTATCAGCGCCACGGCCAACCTGCAGAAAGCGCACGCTGTGATACTTCAGTTTACGTCGTATTTACCAAACCTGCACTTCATCGGGTAATCAGCGCCTTTCTCCGCCCACTATACCGTAAATTGCGCTGTAGCAAAGCGTTAAGTACTTGTGCTATGATACTGCTGAGTGCAGGCTGCGATATTCCCACTGCTGATGCTATGACTGTTTGAAATTATCCTGATGCCAATATTTGTAATGTAGCGAGAAGTTTAACAACTGCTGGAATGGAATGTGAACGCTGAGTCGGAGAGTGGATGACATCTTTGATTTCTTCCAGTAACTGTAATATTGCATGGCTGCTTAATATGTAATTCTTAATGATTTTCTGTTCACTCAACTGAAAAAAAATGTGATCCAAAAAATTTTTCAGCTCGTCTCCTTGGCCTATGTCTTCGTCTTGCTCGGATTACTGCTGCCATTTCACCAGGAGGCATATGCGAGGAAACCCGCTTCCTGGTTTACACCTGCTTTAAGAGGCGAAGAATTTTCACCGCAAAATAGAGGCGCGCTTTCACGGGGCGTTCTTTTGTACATACCGCAGAATACATAATTAGGCGCACTTTACGCTTCTCCTCCCATCTCTTAATGGAAAACTCCCACTTTCCCCTTGACCCTCCCGTGAATGCATATGCATGACACAGTCTGTGCTTTTACCTCAGTGCTGCCTGTTTGTACGTACCTCGCCATGCTTTTACACGCACGTTGCGAAACAAATACGCCTGAAGTGGGCGCAAAAGCGTTAGTACATCTGGCCCTGTGGGTTTGATCTTTTCATGAGATTTGTTGGCAATAAAAATAAATGAATAAAATAAGTTTTGGTTGGAAAACCAGCATGGTAAAGAAGCAGGAGGAATAGTACACGTTGAATGATGCTTTTGTAAAGCAACAAGTCCAACTTCCTGACAATCCAGCATTGGTTCTTGGTTGCATGCCATCAGTGGTGGAGGAAGTATTCAGATCCTTTACTTCAGTAAAAGTACTAATACCACACTGTAAAAAAATACTCCGTTACAAGTAAAAGTCCTGCATTGAAAATGTTACTTAAGTAGAAGTATGTAAGTATCATCAGGAAAATGTACTAGTAGTGAATACTAAGTATTACATGTAAAAGTACTTAATGCAGAAAAATCCTCCCATTTTAGAAAGTGGAAAGGATGCAAACAGTTGTGTGTTTAATGGTCTAATCCAGGGGTGTCAAACTCAACTTCACTAAGGGCCCCACTGGAAAATAAGAATCACATCAAGGGCCACACATGAGTTTATTGACATGCTTTTATTAAATCGAAAATGTCAAATATCTTTGACTGTCTTATTGCATGTGTCATATGTCTTCTCACTTACAGTTTGGTCGACATAATGTCTTGAAGAAGTCAGGAAAAAGTTCCTCAACCATCATAGAAAAAAAGTGCTCAAAAACGTCTGAAAAAGTGACAAAAACTTTGGAAAAAGCGTCCAAAAACGTCGGAAAAAGGGGCCAAAACGTCCGAAAAAGTGACAAAAACTTTGGCAAAAGTGACAACAACGTCGGAAAAAGTTACAAATCATCAAAAAAAAATGACAACCACGTCAGAAAAAGCGGCAATAACTAGGCGGGCCAAAAATGTTTTGTGAACGTAAATTGATATGCGGGGCGGATCATAATCTGCGAGGGGCTGGATTTGGCCCGCGGGCCTTGAGTTTGACACACATGGTCTAATTATTTCAGCTGGACTTGTAGGCCGTTATATTGCTGGCTAGTTTAATTTACATTAAAACATCAGATTTTATAAACTTGTGTACAGAAATCTTAATGTATAAAGTAACACATTTTAAAGCTGTCAGATGAATGTAGTGGCATAAAAAGTTCCATATTTCTCTCTGAAATGTAGCGGAGTAGAAGTAGAAAGTGGCATGAAAAGAAAAGACTAAGGTAAAGTACAATTACCTTAAACTTGTACTTTAGTAGATGTACTTAGTTACATTCCACCACTGCATGCTGTCCACCTCACTTTTCCCGTCTTTCCTGTCTGCCGTCACTCAGACAAAACACACGTTCTAAAAAGCCTTCTGTTGTTTCCCCTCCCCCCCCTCTTCTTCTCTCTCTCTCTCTCTCTCTCTCTCTCTCTCTCTCTCTCTCTCTCTCTCTCTCTCTCTCTCTCTCTCTCTCTCTCTCTCTCTCTCTCCATCTATCAGACGGCCAGGTGCTGGAGGATGTCCGCAGGGTGGTAGGGGATGACTCCTACCATCCCCAGCACCCAGGGGAGCTGTGTGCTCGCATCTTCACCACCTGCTACATGGCCAGCGAGAACTCCTCAGAGGACACATGCAGCAGGGCCAGAGAGCTGGCCAATCAGATCGGCAGGTAGGCGGGACTCCCCTTGAAGGGCTTTAGTTTGAGGGGATTGTAAGATGCCACATGCTGTATCCAGGGTGCGATTTGTGAAAAAAAGCAGAGGGGGGGTTGATCATGCCCAACAAAACAAAACATGCAAGAATTAAATCCCCCTTTCAGTACCATGGATATAGTGTCACCCTGCCAGCCATGCCAAAACGCTTATTTATGAACTTACGAACAGTATTCAATGGAAAATAATCTCAAATGAACGTGGTGTCATTATAAAACACAGCGCTTTCAAGCTTGAGAGAGGAGTTCACTTCGCTGCGAAAACAAAATACTTTCACCCAGGAAATGCTCGTTCGTTCCTCAGGAGTGTTTTGGTGAAGTAGCATTTAGAGCTGCACAATATATCTTTTTTTTTTTTATCGTCATCGCAACATCAACTGGCGCAATATACACATCGCGAAAGGCTGCGACATATCGCGAAAGACACATTTTTTATGTTAGTTGAAAGAAGTTATCAGTAGAAAAATGCACTTTAAAATGTAACTGTCATTATTTTTTAGTGGTGCCTTTTTATAATCAATTCAATGTTCAATTTGTTCAAGAAAAGAACGTTGGAAATGAAAACAATTCTCTTCTTTTTTTTTTTTTTCAACAAGCAATTTGTTGTATTTTAGCAGAATGCTGAAAGCAGCAGAAATGCAGAACTGAGTGCGCTTTATTATCTCTTTATTTATCGCAAGTAACATCGTTATCGCGATATTCAACAACGTTACCGATATTGCATATTTTCCTCATATTGTGCCGCCCTAGTAGCATCGATCACATTGAGGAGGGGACACATTTTGTCGCCACCGGGGTGTGATTTGCTGCGGGGGTTGCGTGGGATTTCCCCCTTTCTGGTCTATATATAACCCTACTTCTGCTTCTAGTGGAGTTTAGGCGAGAAAAAGTGAGCGTCCTGTAGCGATGTTAAGTTTAGGCACCAAAACGACTAGTTAAGTTTAGGAAAAAGATCATGGTTAAAACACTCCAGTGAACTCCTCTCTCCGGCTTGAAGGCACTGTGTTTTATGTTGACACCACGTTGTACTATTTCATTTTGAGATTATTTTTCACTGGATGTTGAAGTTCATAAATAAGTGTTTTGGCATGGCTGGCCGAGTGGATCTCTATCCATGGTATGGAGCCCCCCTCTGCTTTTTTCACAAATCTCACCCTGCAAATAAGTATTGTAAAATATCTATTTGCCTTTCTCAGGTCAGAGTTGTGTGGATGAACACGTATGTGTTTGTTATTATCTGTTACTGTCCTTTGAGTTGCTTTGGAATACAAAAAAAAAAAAATTCCATCTTTTGTCATGTGTCTCTTGGTTTGCAGCACACACATGAATATTAACATAGATATGGCAGTGAAAGGCATTCTGGGTATCTTCTCAGTGGTTACTGGAAGGTGGCCTCAGTTTCGCGCCAATGGAGGAAGCCACAGAGAAAACCTGGCTCTGCAGAATGTGCAGGTTAGACACACAGTCACACTCTCTGTTTGTGTCATCATGGTTTTATCGTCATGGCAGTTTCTCTGCCACTCCTGTCTGTTCCTGACTCAGTTCATCACTTTTTTTTACTCTTGGTGTCTATTGTCACATATTCTGACGGTTTAACTACAGTCTTCACACTGATGCTTCAGTAACAACTGTGACCATGTGTGTGCGTGTGCGTGTACGTGTGCGTGTGCGTGTGCGTGTGCGTGTGCGTGTGCAGGCTCGGGTCAGGATGGTCCTGGCCTACCTGTTTGCCCAGCTGAGTCTGTGGGCGCGGGGGAAGCCCGGTGGATTGCTGGTGCTTGGCTCAGCCAACGTAGATGAGAGGTATTACTGCAGCTATATCCCGACCACATTAGGGGTGTCCCGATTCCATTTGACTTTTGATTTTAAGGTCACGATTTGATTCAATTTCAGATTAAACATGCTATTATAGCATTATTTCAACAGCGACGGCAACGCCACAATAGGAGCCACTAGATGGCAGAAGGGAACTTTACAACATCAGTTTGACTTTTGTAGGGGTTTACAAGGTGCAGTTGAATGCACCATTAGTTTAACAAGGTGCACATGAATGCAGCATGGGTTCCTGTCGGAGCCCACGTGCTTTACCTTCATTGTTTGTTGCCATAACTCACGCACGTGGAAGGTAAAATGTTGCCACATTGTGACTTCAGGGAAGCGGGAGGGTTTTTCAGTTCAGTTGTTTCTGTTAGCCATGGATGCTGGAAAAGTGCCACTGCCGTCTACCAGTGAGCTAACGTTAGCCCATTTCTTAAGCTGCATGCTACCAGCTGGTAAGCTACGCTGTGTCTGTTGTAACACCCCTAGACCATAGGCAGGTCTGTGATATTTCATCTCTTATTTTTTAAAAAAAATCTTTTTTTTTCTTTCGGGGTCCTCAGAGTTACTGCAGGGGGTCGCCTAAATTTTTTGAAAGTTTCTCATTACAGAAAAATATATCGACATCGATAACGCCAGAAAGGTGCATCGGAGGGGGATTAGTAAATCAAAAGTTGCAAAGAAACTCCCGCACACTGCCTTACTTGTTTCTTTGCAACAGAGATCTTTAAAAAATGTAAATGTCTTAGCATGAATCCAACAAGTTATTAGCAAAATATAAATCAGCCTATTTGTGAAAAAAAAACATTGATGATAGTAGTCACTAAGGTAGCCATCCACAGATACAGTTCATCATAACGATTCACTGTCCAACATAAAAACATGATTTATAAAATCATACCAACAATTATTTTAATAGCTTAGTATTCTATGCACTTGTATGCACTAAAAAGGTATGTGTAAAGGCTTTAGGCTGCCCGCACGTTATTGTAGGCCGAGTTTAATATGCAACTTCATTTTATACGATATGTAGTAGGGGGTCCCTGCTCCGTCTCTCTCACAGTTAAGGGGTCCTTGGTTTAAAAAACATTGAAGACCTCTGATTTAGAGCTTCGGCAACCAAAGACAGTCTGCATTAAAATTCTTGGATTTAGGAGCAACTTGTTACAATATGACTGCTGCTACGACACATCTACAAACCAACCATTCAGAATTCAACATAAATACACACACAGAATACACTTTTACTAAACTTTTTCTCCCATTAAACAACTTCTCCTGCTTAGCCTGACAGGGTATTTCACAAAGTATGACTGCTCCAGCGCTGACATCAACCCAATAGGAGGCATCAGCAAGGAGGACCTGAAGAGCTTCCTGCTCTACTGTGTGGAGCAGTTCCAGCTCCCCGCTCTGAGAAGGTAAGCTCAGCCTCACAGAGACTCAACTGCTGGCTAATGTTCCTGTTTGTATTGAAAACACAGACACCAAGAAGGTGCGCCAGGGTGTATGGGAAATGTGTTAAAAACACCAGCAGCGTGAGATTGCTCCTTTAATGGTCTTGGCCATACTTTCATTTCTTTGAGTTTATTTTACTTTTGAATAATTGACAATGATACATGTGTACGCATTTAAACATGTATATATTGCATTTATATATATATCTATGTATGTTTAGGTTTCATGCCGCCCTCAAAAATTTGTCAAATACTTTGAACCTGCAAACGGAGCATCTTGTGTGGTTTTGGTTTCCTCTGCAGCATCCTGTCCGCCCCGCCCACAGCTGAACTGGAGCCACTGACAGACGGACAGGTGTCGCAAACAGACGAGGTAAGACGTGGAAATGTATCTTTAGACCTTTTAAAAGGGGACATATCATGAAAGCTTGTGCACATACATTTGGGTGCCTACCAACTAACACATTGTAAAATATAACCAACTTGTGGGCTGCCAGAAAACATGGGATTCAACAAGCCATTCAGAAAAAATGAAAATGAACAAGATACAGTATGTCTCCTTTAACAGAATTGCAATAAAAAAGAACCAGTCATCTTACCGCTAGCCTGGTGAGCTACCGTTCGTTTTTTTTTTCACATATTAAATAACGTATTGAATATTAGTCCAGTTGGAATCCCCAAGATTTCCAGAACGAAAATGTTTTTACTAGAGCTGTCAGCATTAACATGTTAATCGATGCGATTAAGGGCCGAGCATAATGCGTTAATTTTTTTTAATCGTATTAATCGCATGCCGCCATTTATTAATTTATTTTCACTTCACTCGGCTTTGCGTCGTGCCTAACTTTTTTGCCGTACTGCAGGAATAGCAACGCTAACCCTAACCCATTAAAAACGGTTATAATGCTGACAGCTAACGCTAAATGGTGTAAAGTTTGTCTGTATTTCACTGTAGAGGATTCCTACACCGGGATGTAACAATCTGCAGCTGCTGTTGTCGGAAAAACACTGACGGTGCGTTCAATGAAACTGGTAATTTACAACCTCGTGGTGCATTCAAAGTTGTTGTTAAATGCCCTTTTCCCATCTGGTGGTTGTCTTTGTCATTCAACAGCTATTTACTAGTGAAATAAGTTGTTGTTATGGTGATTAAATTATTATTAAACATTTAATTTTGACGATATGGCCTTAGCAATAAACAAGCCATTCTTTAATGTTGCCAACTGTTTAGTACCCTTATCTTTTTTAAACTTTCTTAAAAGTATAGGTTCAGGCACCGTTAAGGCACCGGTACCATTTTAAAAGTACCGCTTTAGCACCGGTATCCAAACCAAACAATACCCAACCCTAATATTGACTCTAGATTCAAATGTGTGACTAGATTAAATATATAATAAACAAATACAAATCTTAAAATCAAGTTCATAAAGTCATTTTCTTTGCATTCATTTGATTCCCAATCAAGATCGACTGGTAAGAATTGCTTTCCATTTTAATATGTACTTAAAAACAGTTCTGAAATGCAAAATAATAGAATTTTAGTCATGTGATAAAACATGCGATTAATTATAGAAATTCAACGATTAATCGCGATTAAGAAAATGTAATTGTTTGAAAGCCCTAGTTTTTACACATTTTCTGATTCAGTTTGTAAGTATTGTTTTAACTGCAACAGTGAGACTTGAAGATGCAGTAGGTAAGACTTATAAAACTAACTTTCTGTCATATTTGCTGAAACTGACCCTATGTTTGAGTAGAACTACATGAAGCAGGTAATTGAAAAAAAAAATGCACTACAGCCTGTAGTGCAATTTGCAAAAATCCACCGCTCCCTGTTCAGATGCACTAATCAGGGCCAGGGGGGGTGTCTAACTGCGTGTCAATCACTGCTCATGCACACGCATTCATTCTCCCTTGTTGGGGGGAGGGGCTTAGGAGACCGTTTTGGGCTTTAGCAGAAAGGGGAGAGGGACTGAAAAGTTGTCGATGTTCAAATTTTTTGGCTAAGTCCTGGATCTTCCCAATCCTACCTACAGCACCTTTAACAGTCCCTCCAGGATTTCACGTTGTCGCGATCGCGCCAATTCACCAAATTCAACCAATCACTGCTAATTTGGTGTGACTCGCAATTTTGACCAATCACCGCAACTTTTCCGCAAATTTGACCAATAACCTGAAGTTTCCCGCAACTTCAACCAATCACAGCAGTCCCACGTGCACTCTGAGAGCCAATGACCAAGCAGGAGTGAGACCGGTGATCATTTTTTAAATTATTTTTTGGCTTAAATCCACCAGCCATTTTCATATTATACCAACATTTGCAGCATCCTGAGCCTTTTTGGTAAGGTTACTAGGAAAACTCAGCCCAGAGTAATTTTATTCTCCCCAAAACAAGTTTCCTTTTTATTTTTAAAGAACTATAAAAAAAATTTTTTTTTAAAAACGCAAATTTTTTTTTAACTTTCACTGTCTCCCGCAACTTAATTGCAACAAACATACAAAAGACATCGCAACTTTTATCGCAAAAGCTCCTGCGACATCAGGCATTTTAGGCCGCAACAATCTAAAAAAAAGGCCAATTTTTGTTCAGGTTACATTAAAAAAAAAGCTATGTTCAGGACTGGCACATCCACTGTGCTAATGCTGACCGATATGCTATTATATCAGAGATTAGGCTAACGTTAGCTGTCCTGCTCTTTATGGAGCTCAACAGTGTGGGTCGGGAAGTAAAAATCCCTTTCATTTTCTCCATACGGATTTAGATTATCAGCCATAATGTCTAAACCAGAGATCTTCAACAGGGGGTCCGGCCCCCATAGGGGGTCCTCAGAGTCACTGCAGTGGGGCCTCCAAATTATTGTCAAAAGGTTTTTTTCATAAATTAAAATGTCTTAACATAATTCTAACAAATTATTAGCAAATAGAAATCCCCACTGATGATAGGCTCACTGGCCTATAGGTAAGGTAGTCACTAAGATAGCCATCCACAGATACAGTTAATCCTAAGAGTCTTGTGCCACATGTATGTTTAACATTAAAAGATGATTTATAGAATCATGCCAACAATTATTGTTTTAATAGCTTGGTATTCTATGCAAAAAAAGATATATATAAAGGCTTTAGGTCGCCTACATGTTATCAGTTTAATATGCATAAAACCTTAGTGGAACATAAAGTGCTTGACAGTGAGTGAAACCTTTCATCTGAGTCACAGGACACATCACTGCTGCTTTAACTTGATAAGCTTTAAAGAGCCTAACAAAGTGGAATACTCACTTCATTTATTACTCAGTTTACTGAGTGCCAGCTGGTGCTGCTGGTATCAGTAGGGGCCCTAAGGTAGGGTTGACTTGCCATGCTGATAGGGACTATTTTTCTGAATAACTTTAGTTTGTTAGTTAATAGGCTACTGTACTTGTAGGCCTACTTTTATTTGAGTAAAGTCTTGAATATGCCCATAGGACTCTTGTTGTAGGACTTTTGCATCGTTGTGCTTGTAGTAAAGCAGGGATCTTAACATGAATCCAACATAATTTTAGCAAATATAAATCCCCACTGCTTACTGGCCTATAGGTAAGGTATAGTCACTATAAGGTAGCCATCCACAGATACATTAATCATAAAGATTCACTGTGCTACATGTATGTTCAACATTAAAACATGATTTATAAAATCATGCCGACAATTATTAAGCTATTTAATAGCTTAGTATTCTACGCAAAAAAAGCTATGTATAAAGGCTTTAGGCCGCCCTACACGTTATTGTAGGTCCAGTTTAATATGCAACTTAATGTTATACAATATATGTAGTAGGGGGTCCCTGCTCCATCTCTCCTTGGTTTAAAAAACGTCTAAACCATCCGAGGTAGACTGACCCCGAGCTGTGAGCTTTGAAATTTTTTGAGATTTCTGCACGTGTAGAAGCCACGAGTCCGTATAAAATCAACCGTTGTAAAGAAAAACATTTAATTCACGATCTTATGGAGAAGTACAACACTACCCACAATCCTAAGTGTTAAAGCGACGTCTCTGATTCGGGGAAGTTGCGGTTAACATGAAAATGTTTACCGCACCCGAGAACGGCTAGAGCTAGCTGCTACCATTGAAGGCTATGATTGTTTCTCTACACAGTTTTGTACCTTTGCCTTTTTTGGCGTTTTCAAAATGTTCTTTTTGAGCCAAACCAAATTCTTTATTGTCACCATTGATCTCGTAGCTAGTTGGCTTGGTTCCAGGCTTAAAACTCTTTATATAAGGATTCACTGAGCTCGTCAATGGAGATATTGAACGGGATATTGGGCGGTCACTGTTGAGCTCTATTGGATCTAGGGTTACATTTTCCAAAGTGAAACCTTCTGTTTAAAAAATGACACATACATAATGAACAAGTCTAACCTCTTCCTTCTTGTGGATGTAGTTTGTTTTGGGAAGCATTACAATGCTGTATTGTCGATACAGTGGCCAACTAGCTACCCTGCAGTACAAGAAAAAAGGCTGTTTGCTTATTTCTATATCCTCTACATGGATCATCACCTGGACAGCACGATTACCTGGACGTGGATTTGTTCCCTGTTTTTAGCGTCATATGCAGTGTTTTCCCTAGGTTTGTCGAAGACTTAGGTGCGCATCTTTGGCGGATTGGTTTTAGGGGTCCTCACTCAGGAAAATGTGATGTTTTTCAATTGAAAAAATTGCAATTTGACATCATTTTGGATTACCATATGTGTGTCTAAAACGTTGGAAAAGCTAAAGCAGATAATTCAATCAGGAGAGACTTCGTTGCAAATATGCAAAGGTTTATTTGTACATATGCATAATATGAAATGTACAGAGTCTTTGGAGATTGGACTCCATCGTTATAAAAAAAGGGGTAGAGAAGCCAAGGCTTATCCCCCCCACCCCCCCCCGATGGAGTCTAGACACTGGTGGTGGTGGTGAAGGAGCCTGAAGACCGGACCGATGGAGCCGACGGGAGTGGTCTGCCGGAGGAGGACCCAGGGGTGCTGTGGGTGACGATGACTGGAGGTGGAAGGGGAGGAGGAGGGTTGCACGCTTTGCCTGAAATGATAACTGCCAGCAGCAGAGAGAAGGACGGATTTAAAGCAGGGATGCCATGCTGTGATTGGCTCGTGGAATTCATGGCCAATTCTGGTTGGTTTAACTGTAAAGTGCACGCCTCGAAACAGCTGATCAGTTTTAGGAAGAGAGAGAGCGGTGGATGTAGTTTAGAAGTCTTCCTGAAAGAATTTACGCTGAGCTTCATTAAATAAATGAAAAAAAACTTAAAGACAAAACTTGCTAAAGATGTCCAACCATCATTAGATCTGAGTATTTCGGAGTATCTAACATTTAGTTAGTTTTGATGCTCACATTGATTTTATTCGGCTTAGGTGCTGCCTAAAACGGCTTGGGTGCTGTACCTATAATGGTAGAGAACACCTAGTTATGTATGTCAGACTCTGCAAATTTCTCATCCTCCTTTTCTTAATTTCATCCATCTTTGTCTAACCACCTGACACGTCCGTCCTCAGGCAGACATGGGGATGACCTACACTGAGTTATCTGTGATTGGACGACTGAGGAAGATCTCCAAGTGCGGCCCCTTCAGTATGTTCTGTAAACTCATTCACATGTGGAAGGATGCGCTCTCACCCACAGAGGTCAGTTAACTCCTTCACAGTGTGGGATATTTGTATGCCAGTCTGCTATCGTGTAATGCTGTATCTGTAAGTGGCTTTGAAACAATATTGATTGATAATCTCTACATGGTGGAGCTGTTCTGTTAATATTGACAAACAAGTATTTTATGTCTATTAGGGCTGCACTAGATATCGTTTTTTATCGTCATCGCGATATCAACCGTCGCAATAAACACATTGGGAAAGTCTGCGTCACACCGCGAAAGACTCAGAGATTTTTTTGTGTTAGTTGAAATAAAATATCCGTAAAAAACTGCACTTTAAAATGTAACTGTCATTCTTTTATAAGCGGTGCCTTCTTTTAATGTTCAATTTGTTCAATAAAAGAATGTTGGAAATGATTTCCTTTCATTTGTTTGTAATTCAACAAGCAAGTGGTATTTTAGCAGAACACTGAAAGCAGCAGAAGTGCAGAACTGAGCACACTCTAAAATCGTATTTTTTTCTTGCAAGAAATATCGTTATCGCACATTCTCCTCATATCATGCAGCCCTAATGTCTATATTGTTAAATGGCAGAGTAAAACTAAACCAAACTGAAGTCCCGTCTGAATGTTTGACATAGAAATACCGCTAACAGCTCTGCACTTTAGCTGCTTGAGCTAACGTTAACGTTTCACAGAGTGACAGTAACAGCTCTAAAGCCCGAAGGTGTCAGAGCTTTCCAGATGAGGAGCTTTAAATGATCATATGATGTGCTTAATAGTTGAATGAGAGATTTTAGCCACTCTTTGATAATGTGTCTGTTAAACACTGATAATAAATATTATGCGTTTAGCACATAGACTGTAAAAATAGTGGACGTAGCATCAGTGGCGTCACCTATTGGTTTGTGGACTGCCGATTTGAAGCCTCGCCTTTGGCAATTTTGCCTTCGCAATCTTGGTTTTTTGAAAAAGGACGTAGCGGTTTTTCCTGGATCTTCGCACTCCTACCTACGGCACCTTTAAATTACCAGCTAACACTAGAGGAGGCTAGCTAGCTTGATTAGCAGAAAGCTGAACAAGAAATATTTAGGCAACCTAAATGTTCCCACTTACTTTGATGGAGTGAAAACACAGTGAGAGGGTGAAAGTTTAAGACGAAAACATCCACAGACAACAGCCAAAAACAAGTTCAGGTCTATTTTAATGTCCACAGTGCCATGGTTAGCATTGCTAAGCTTCTGTCCTGATTTGACAGGTCGACGTGAAGCCACGCACCTAAAGCATCGCCTGCTTTATCGTCTATTTTAAAATGAATGGGACCATAATTTACAAAATGTTAATAAACATCATGCTGCGTTGAAGAAGATTTGAAACTAGCGATTGAGGCCATAAACTCATTATGAAAATGTTTACTGAGGTAATAAATCAAGTGAGAAGTAGGCTCATTTCCCCATAGACTTCTATAGCAACGCCTGCTGGAAATGAGATAGAATGCAGCTTTAACAAGCTTCCACATTGGTTTTACTTTTCAGACACGCAAGCTTCGTCCATTATTTTTCACAGTCTATGATTTAGCAGCTGTTAGCAAGACCTTTACTTAAAATTAACAGTGTATCGTCTTCTTTCTTTAGGTTGCCCAGAAGGTCAAGCACTTCTTCCGCATGTACTCCATGAACCGCCACAAGATGACCACGGTGACGCCGTCCTACCACGCCGAGAGCTACAGCCCCGATGACAACCGCTTTGACCTCCGACCTTTCCTCTATAACACTCGCTGGACCTGGCAGTTCAGGTGCATCGACCAGGTAGCAATAGGGCAGCAACTTCCCTTTCACTTCATTCGCATGTTAGAATTAGCCTGGCTCCGCCCTCCTACGTACTTCGGCTCAATTTTCATTTTCCTTCAGTACTCCGTCTGGGTTTGCGGTATATTTGCGGGTTTTCTCCGGCCAATCTTTACCTGTCCAATCAGCGAACAGAGGGAGTGGCTGAGAACGATGACGTTGAGGTCGTACACTAGTTTGAGTTGTAGTTCCGTAATGGCGGCGGAGAAAGACGCGAGCAGAGAAAGATGCGAGCGAAGCCATTCGGTCCGTTGTGGCAACGCTGCCGAATATCCAGAAGTTAAAGCCGGAGCAAGAACAATCTTTTGTTGAGTTTTGTTGGTGGCCATGATGTTGTGGCCCTCCTCCCCACGGGGTTCGGGAAAAGTTTGATTTTCCAGCTCTCTCCGTTAGTAGTGAAGGAGTGGCTAAGGCGAATGCTAGCGATGCTAACGACGACCAAACATTAGCGATTGGTTATGGCAGATCCAGGGTGGCTCTGGGCAGATCCAATAGTTTTGAACTTCAACAGAGTACCCGCCTTCAAGGAAGTTAACACTTGTCAATGGAGAGAGGCCAGACTCTCTGTACAAATGAAATGTACCAGAGTCTGATAGGACCCGGCTATGTTAGAATGTGAGCTAAACAGGAAAGTACAACATGACAGAGGAAAGGACAATAGTGTAGACATACTGTACAGCAACGAACTGTGAATGAGGATAGTCGTCTATGGTGTTTGGTAGAGCTGGGCTTTTATCTAGAGTTGTTTCCAATACCGATACCAGTGTCGGAAAAGCTTCCGATACCTCCTAAAATGCTGGTATCTGTATCGGAAAAAAAGTTTAAGCACAGATCCGATACCACGTAATTTAGCCCAGAAGAAATTATTACTTTTTCCACTATGACTGACTGTCAAACTGGAAAAAAAGGTTATGTAGCATTCATTGTTTGTGTTTATTCATGTTTCACAAAAAGTTAATCCTGAGCCAGGCCATACAATGAAGATAGAAATCCTATCAGATCCATACAGGGATAGTAGTATACAGCTGTTAACCCTCCTGTTGTCCTCGGGGTCAAATTGGACCCGTTATCAAAATACAGGTTTCTTTTCCAACCAAATTACTGAGAAAATAACATGGATGGTTCCAGATTTGCAAAATCACTACTTTCATTGAATTTTGAGTTGTTTTATTCAATATTATAGCATTTGAAAAAAAAAATTAAACGGTTTCTAAACAGTATTCGGACTCAACTTTGACACACACAAATCTTATCCATCAACATTCATTCCTCTAATATTAGTCAAAATAATTCATAATTTCAGCTTTTTTGACTCAAAAATTTGGTATAATTTAAAAATCCAACGAGGTTAATTGACCATGATTTCCGAAAAATAAGTGTAACACTAGTGGTAATAAGTTGGTATCCGTGGCGTGTATACAGTACTGGTGGTAGTGGACAAAAGCGTCAACAGTAAAAAAAATTATAAAATAAAGCGACAAACACATGGCAAAAAGTGTCAAAAAAAGGGACAAAAAAGTCAGAAAAAGGGTAAAAGAAAAGAGACAAAAACATCACAAAAAGTGTCAAAAAAGGGGACAAAAATGTCAGAAAAGTGTTAATTTTCTATTTTGACCCGAGAGGACAAGAAATGCATGGTCGGTGGGGTGAGACAACACGAGGGTTAAAACATAATAAAATATATGACACACTGGTATCGGATCGGGACTCGGTATCAGCCGATACGCAAGTTTAGGTATCGGAATCGGTATCTGGGAGCAAAAATGGTATCAGACCATCTCTACTTTTATCTTTGGCTGAGTAAACATCTTTATAAAGTTGTTTCCATGTTTCTTTTCCTTTCCCACAGGTGTCCCAGGAGACGGCAAACACCCCACGGCAATAAGAACCTGAGGTCTTCAGTGTCCAGTGACTATCCATCCCAACTGTGAGATCAAAAAGATCATATATTATTTGGTGATTTTGTGTAGCTTTCAGTCTAGCCAAATACTTTGTACTGTGTTTGCAAGCGCAGGGCCAAGCAGGGGACAGAATCACTTTTCTGGGACTATATAGAACCTTTGTTCTACCCAGTGGTGGAATGTAACTAAGTACATTTACTTATGTACTGTAAGTACAAATTTGAGGTACTTATACTTTTCTGGAGTGTTTCTTTGCTACTTTATACTTTTACTCTGCTACATTTGTCTGACGGCTTTAGTTACTTTTCAGTTTTTCCTCCCCTTCCTGTCCAGTGAAGACCATGTATCACCAGATGTGTCGATGTTGAATGTTTGTGAAAAAGTCAGATGAATGTGCTCTTTTTTTCTGACACAATGGAAAGTTTTAAAACTTTTTAAAAAGACGTGGTTCTCACAGGACAGCGCGGTGTCAAAGCCCGACGCAAGTGTCTTTGCTAGTTTAAGACCGACGCAGTTGTCAATTTCCCGTCCAGCGCCCACGTCGTTTAAATAGCAAATGCACCTGCGCCCATCTTTGCGCCCATGGGCGTGCTGGTCTCTTACAGGGAGGTGTGTTCAGGTGCATTTTTGGCGTATTGCTATCTTGAGGCAGCGGGAAGTGATCGTTCCATTGACCAACAAAAACCTGGTCTAAAGTCAATAACGCAGCATTTCATTGTTATTTTAACAGCAAATTAGTAAAATGCGCCTAGGCTCGTGCACAGCGCGCGCACACTATGCTTGTTACACACACAGGGAAGCGCAGCAGCACACAAACATGCAAAAGATTACAAATAAAAATATTACGCTGCAAATCCGCCATCATAATATCAATGCGCCAAGGTCCAAACGCGCCTGACTTTTAAAGGGAATGGGAGATGACAATCTGATTGGTTTATTGCATGTGACGCCCAAAACACACCTATGAATTAATGAAGACACTAAGTACAACCCTTTTGAACCCGACACACGGAGCCTTTTTTCCACCGTCAAACTAGCAAAAAGTTGATATGGACACGCCCTAAACGCACTTGCGGCATGCGCTTCACGTTGTGTGCTTAGATCGTTAAAATAGGACCTGTGATGTTATAGCATATGATGCACTGCTGTAGATGAAACTACCCAACCGTGTATAAAGCACGTAAAATTATAAAGCAACTCCAAACATCCACAGCAGTAAAATGCAACACACACATTGATGCAGCAGGAATATTAATCCAGAAACATCAGATAGAATAAGAAAACACTGACAAGGAAACATTTACTGCATGTTAAGGACTTTCCCTTTCATACTTTTAAGTACAGATCTTCACAGTGTGGTATAAGTACTTTTACTGCAGTAAAGGATCTGAATACTTCTTCCACCACTGTTTCTACCTCAGCCCTCGTCACATTTGTGACACAAATGCAGTCATTTATGCAACCTTAGCCTCATGCCTTTAAGAAAATAAATCTACAAACGATACCATCTTGAATTTGCTTCAGTATATCCACAGAATTGTGTTTCAGATACATATTGAAATGTTTAGTTTCTACATGTGTTATTAGAAATATGACTGCCTGTCAAAACCATGGTTGTACACATATTCTGTATTATGTACTGTATGTAAAGCAATTGGTTTACCCTAATAAATCCTTCTTTTACTTTACAACACTTTTTTTTTTTTAGGTACTGTATAACTACACAAAAAAGGCTATTTACATTATGGTTCACTATGGTACAATCTCCACAGCGCTGTGTCAGCGACGGAGGATGGTCTGGCTACACCACCTATCTATTCCAACCCGTTCTCACTCCGAACTCGTAAAATACGGATGCTTGGGCAGTGGCTCTCAGCGTCAGATATGACGCAAAAAGCACCCTTCAGCGCGCGTGTAGAACGCACCGGGCAGAGCAGCAGCTACGCGGTGCTTGAAGATGACGTAGCATTAAGAGCAACAACGGTAGCGAGTAGTATGAAAGCCCAAAAATCCGCACAGGGAGGTTGGTTGAGGTGGTGGATGGGTCAAACAACACAGGACTTTCACCGAGGAGACCGGGGATCGTGTCCCGCGTGTCACGTTTCCTAAACCGTCCCATTCTTATTTTCCTAAACCCAACTGTCCTGTTCTTCTTTTCCTGAACCCAACTGTCCCGTTCTTCTTTTCCTAAACCCAACTGTCCCGTTCTTCTTTTCCTGAACCCAACTGTCCCGTTCTTTTCCTAAACCCAACTGTCCCGTTCTTCTTTTCCTGAACCCAACTGTCCCGTTCTTCTTTTCCTAAACCCAACTGTCCCGTTCTTCTTTTCCTGAACCCAACTGTCCCGTTCTTTTCCTAAACCCAACTGTCCCGTTCTTCTTTTCCTAAACCCAACCGTCCCGTTCTTCTTTTCCTAAACCCAACTGTCCCGTTCTTCTTTTCCTAAACCCAACTGTCCGTTCTTTCTTTACCTAAACCCAACTGTCCTGTTCTTCTTTTCCTAAACCCAACTGTTCCATTATTCTTTTACCTAAACCCAACTGTCCCGTTCTTCTTTTCCTAAACCCAACTGTCCTGTTCTTCTTTTCCTAAACCCAACTGTTCCATTATTCTTTTACCTAAACCCAACTGTCCCGTTCTTCTTTTCCTAAATCCGACTGTCCCGTTCTTCTTTTCCTGAACCCAACTGTCCCGTTCTTCTTTTCCTAAATCCGACTGTCCCGTTCTTCTTTTCCTAAATCCGACTGTCCCGTTCTTCTTTACCTAAACCCAACTGTCCTGTTCTTCTTTTCCTGAACCCAACTGTCCTGTTCTTCTTTTCCTAAACCCAACTGTCCCGTTCTTCTTTTCCTAAACCCAACTGTCCCATTATTCTTTTCCTAAACCCAACTGTCCCGTTCTTCTTTTCCTAAATCCGACTGTCCCGTTCTTCTTTTCCTGAACCCAACTGTCCCGTTCTTCTTTTCCTGAACCCAACTGTCCTGTTCTTCTTTTTCTGAACCCAACTGTCCCGTTCTTCTTGTATGTAAGCTCACCCACGGCCTTTTCCTTAACCTAACTGCATCAAAAGTGACGCCAATAGTCCCGACCAATCGCGATTAGATAAAGTGTGTTTAGATATGACGCTAAAGGAGACTTTTAGCGTCATTAACAACAGCAAAGGCACCTGACCAAGCGTCCGAATTTTACACAATGGGAGTGAAAATGTGTTTTCTATTCTGGGATAGGAGAAAAAAAATCTATTTGGCTTGTTTGCATTTCTGTAAACCAATCAGACTCGTCCTGGGAGGTGCTAAGCTCCGATACGTGCCAGATGTCAGGCTTTATCCCAGCACTGTATGTCCTTTGAGGTAGACTATATAACAGTTGGTGCCTCAAACTATTTAGGTATAAAACATACATAGGATTGAAGACAGTATATATTTTTTATTTAGGGCAAGCCTATAACAAGCTGAAGAGTCTTCAGCCATGCCCACGGCTAAAGACTGAAGACAAAATAATGTGCTAGTTGAATTGGTTGTCAGCTAGTCTCGCTTTGCCAGCCCTTCCTCCACCACAGCTCTGCGGAAGAGGGTCTGGCTAGTCCACACAGCATTCCTGGATGGGAGAAAAACGTGCTCTGGTTTATTGGCATTTCTTTAAACCAATCACAATTGTCTTGGGCGGTGCTAAGCTGCAAAATAGCCTCGGGAAGGAACTTGTTTTGGTGGAACGTGTAAGTTTAAAAGTTGTTTTAGTTGTGCAACAGAGAACCCAGATTCTGCTTCATACAATTTTTACATAGCTGTCAATGTAATATTTTTTGGATTTGGACTGTTTGTCAGATCAAATCAGCATTTTAAACTTTTTGCAATGTGGGGTGTGCACGTTTCATGATTGTCTGCCAATTTCTAGACCAGACAGTGAATTGATTTCAAACAATCGTGGTCAGATTAATCAATGATCCATAGTCATTGGTTGTAGCTCAAAATTGTGACTCTAAACAACGAGATTTACGAAAATCAAAATTATGAACAGTGAAGGGTTTGACATACTCAAAATTTTGACTTGATCTCATAATCTTGGCCTAAAACTGCCTGACTCAGGGGGCTTTCAGACCTTTTTCACGACCGACATGTTGACATGTCATAGTAGATAAAGCACAGGTGTATTCAAAACCATTAATGATGGCTGCATTCCACTTAGGAGAGGTCCTGGTATTGTGCATGCTGACTCACTGAAATAGCTTAGGCCGGTTACACACTGGATGCGTCGCGCGAGCGTGGCATTTCTGTTGCGTCTCAGAAGCGTGGCCGCTGCGTGGATTTTTCTGTGTCCTACACACCAGAAGCGTGTGTGACGCGGCGCTGCTCCTGCTGCTAGGTACAGGGAGGGCTGATCTCGGGACATAGCGCCGACACATTCAAACTCTGAAAACTGGGTAAGTGGGCTGGCAACTTTGTGTAGCTGGACCGTCACTCAGAACACACTACGTTGTTATTGTAGCCTATTCTACCCTTTATATATAGGCGTGTTCGACGTATGGGGAGAGAGTTGTTAAACTTAAAATAAATATATAGCCTACTGATTTGATTAAAGTAAGACAACATCGGCAGTATTGACTGCAAAATATGTTACAGAATATTTCGTTCTGTATGACAGGTGCTATATTTGAAAATCTTTTCTCTGAAATTTTTTATTACATTTATATCTACATTGATGTCAAAACCTAGAGACTTTCAAACATCAAGATGTCATTTATTAATATGCATTTGTGTCTAAATGACATATAAACATATTTTCCTATTCTATTTTGCATGGAAACGCTTCCAACACGCTCGCGTCTCGCGTGAAAAATAGCCGTCGGTTCTATTTCTAGCAGGCACGCGTCTCATGCAGGCAGTGTGTAAGCTCTAACCTGTTAACATGGGAGCCGAAATATAAACGGACACGCCACGCGGCTGAAATGCTCGCGAGACGCTTCCAGTGTGTAACCGGCCTTACTGGGACACTTGATGGAATTGAGCCATCGTTAAGGTTATCAATTTCACCTGTGCTTTTCCTATTATGACAAGTCAAAAATGTCTGCTGTGAAAAAGGTCCATTAAGCACTAGAGTATGTTTCCCCCTTGGTGTGGTTCGTTTTGGCAATGCGGCAATCGCACTCGGCTGCAGGCCAGAAAGCACCAAAAGGACCAAACAAGCGCCTGTACGCTTTCAAACGAACTTTCGAACCGACCCAACTGTGTACTCCTGAGTCTGAGCTAATGTCTCCTGCAGTCAAGTGTGCTTTGCAATCTGCGATGCAGCAGAGCAGCCAAACTGTATCATCTTTCAGTGTTTCTCGCACAGAAATAGACTGCGGCACTCGCATCTCCGTGGTCAAACCAGCCGCCGCTAAAGTTGGAGACAGACACCGTCAGAGCAGAGCGACGTCTCAGTGACCAGAGCAGACGTAGTAACGTTGCTCACGAAACAAAGTTGTATTATTTAAATGAAATGAGCTGGTTTAATCATGGAGATGCAAGAAATGTGCACTAGTCCAGAACACAGGACCTTCTTCCTGTATTTACTGTCTTGCCCTTGCCTCAGACACATCTGACCAATAAGAGGAGTGAACATTCTACGCAATTACTAATGAGGCATTAAAGTTCGCTTAGAGTTTTCTAGGTGTGAAACGAAGCTGAACAAAGGGGAAATTGCTTCAAGTTTACAAACTCATTAACTAAGTTTGGACCACAGCAAACCAACTAGGCGTGAAAACACCCTTGGAGTGTCATTATTCCAGAGATGGGGACTCGAGTCTAGGGGGCCATCCACACGGAGACGCTTTTTGATGCAAACGCACGTTTTGCATCGTTTGGGCCGTTCGTCCAGACGAATCCTGTAAACGCACTTTTTTGAAACCTGGTCCCAGGGTGAAAAAATTCGAAAACGGCTCCCTTTTGGCTTCTTTTGGACGCTAACGTTAGCGCGCTAACAGTAGCTCTGCAATCATGTCCGATGGCAGACAGAATTGCAAAATAAAAAGCAATCCAACAGCACATTGTACAATGTAAACAAAGACACGTTTTCTTGTGGCGGCCTTTATAAAATGAGCAGTAGTGAAAGTTATTATAGTCTATCATGTTATGATCGGGAGTGACTGAAGACTATGCTCTCCTTCTCCGTTTTTGGTGAATTTCTGTAGCAGAAACAGCGCCGCCTATAGGCCTGGAATATGAAGTAGCGTGTTGAGTCTTTTACAAATGGATCCGTTTGGACGCACATTTTTTTTGACACGGTTCCAGGGAGAACGGGGAAAAAACAGATTGTTTTGGTACGTGTGGACGTGGCCTGAGACTCGGACTCGAGTCACACTTAAGTCACACAAACAGTGACTTCAGACTTGATTTGCGACTCAACCCAAAAGACTTCAGACTTGACTCGGACTCGAGCTCCAAGACTCATCAACAACCTGTTTTCATGCTATTATTATTTTTTAAATCTAAATGTATTCATGTATTTCTATTTTCTTTTATTGGCGCATATACGTTGGGGAAACGTATGACGAGCTGCATGTCCCCTGCCCTTTGCCGTAATGTGCAACGTAACGCATGCGCTATGCCTTATGTGCGCGCACTCACATATCAAAAAATGGCCATAAGCGAACAGCTACATGCAAGGTGTGTGGCACCAAGATAAATGATGCCAGATCAACAACGTCGAATTTCATCAGGCATCTCAAAACGCACCCAGATAGGTCAGTCGCTTGCTAATGTGAAAGAGAAGTTAAATTTAGCATATATTGTCACAGGTAACAAGCTAACCATCGCAAAGTGTTGTGCTAATGCTGGGAACAGGCACATTGTATCTTTATAGTTGTATCCAGATCAGATGGCCAGAGACTTGAGACTTGACTTGGACTTGTGGCAAAAGACTTGAGACTTGACTTGAACTTGCCCCTCAAAGACTTGAGACTTGACTTGGACTCGAGCTCAAAGACTTGAGACTCGACTTGGACTTCCAAAAAAAAAACTTGTGAACATCTCTGCATCATTCTGACATGCAATAGCCTAGCCTACTTATGAATTTATAAGTCAACTTTAAGTCAAAATGTGATTATTTTGACTTACAGTGAGTGTTTTTATTTTAATTTTTTTTTGTTTTTTTAAGATTATTTTTTGGGGCCTTTCTCTTTATTTGAAAGTGGATAGACGTGAAAGGGTGAGAGAGATGGGGGATGCAGGACTCAGCCAACATAGGGCAAACGTTCTTTTTTTTTTAAACCATGTATTTATTGAAATTTTTGTACATTTTACGGACAAAAACAGTACAAGGCACATAGCATAAAACAGAAAAAAAGACCAAGGATCAAATGTAGTAGCTGTAGTATCCACAGTCATAAGTCTGTACATCCATAGGTGTATGCTTACATGAAAAACATACCGCCGTTGTTTATCTCAACACCATACAGTACAGATGGCACACTACAGGCATTAAGAGAATGTTACATTATTTATTAAAAAAAAAAAAACGCTTGGTCCAGCTAGTTATCACTCCGACCATCCAATCCATACTGTTATTCTCAAGAAAATTGAGAAATTTTCCCAAACTTGTCAAGCTTATTTTTTTGTTGTGAGGGCGAATGTTCTTACTGGGTGAGCTAGAGGTCGCCCCAAGTGTTTTTATTTTTTAACATTCCAAACATTTCATAATTTTTTTTCTTCTTTTTCTGTCAGCAATGGGCTTCCATATACCTGACAGCTGGGAAGAAGCTCCGACACAAGAACATGACGGGGGGGGGGCTCTATCCAGCACCGGGCCCGTTGAGGCGACCCTGCTTACCTATACAGTATTTTTTTTTCTTTACGTTTTCTAACTACATACTGCTTTGCTTCTGCAACAAGCCACATAATTTCTTCCCCGGAATATTGAAGGTTCTTCCATGTCATCACTATCAGAGAGCCTATCTTCCCGCTCCTCTGTACCGCTGTAGCTACAGTAAGACTGCAGCACGTGCACTGTGCTGTAGGTGGAGTTTGTGTTTTTAAAGTCAGTGTAAAGTGATACTTGAGGACAGGACAGGAGGGTGGAGCAGATCAGAGAGCGACTTCCTAAAAGCACATTCCTCTGCCCTCAGCTTGAGGCTCGCTACGCTGTTTGAAGCTAACTGTGACTGACACTTTGACTTGTCACCGGCTGAACAGACGGACTAAACTCAGCTTCGCGGTTCACCAGAGCAGATTTCACTCCGTCTCCTACCACACTTCTACTTTCACTTTCCCCGCGGAGGAGCGGAAAACATAACTTCAACAGAACTTGTTGATTTCCTGGATGGAAACGGACAGTCTGCTGACCGGTAGTGTGAACGGAGTGTCCGGGGACTATGGCTCCTCGCTGGGCGCAGAGGACCGCGGGGCCCCGGGCAGCAGACGGACGTCGTACACTGTGGCCGGGGACTTGTGCAGGGTCGGCGGGGACACAGGTGAGTGGAAGTGTATTAGCACACTCTCAGGTCGGTGGCCTTTCTTCTGTTTGTTATTCAGTACAAAAACCAGTGGAAGATTGTTCTGATCTTTATATAGCAATACAGTAGTAAAAGTCCTGGTACATGAAAAGTCCCATATTCTAAACATTACTCAAATATAGTAGTGGAGGAAGTCTACAGATAAGTCTACAAGTAAAAGTAGCCTACAGAATGGGTTACCACACTGGTACACACTCTGTTACAAATAAAAGTCCTGCATTGAAAATGTATAATCAGGAAAATGTAGGCCTACTTACATTACAAATTAAAGTAGCCTACTTAATGCAGAAAAATCCTCACATTTTATAAACTACAATACATCCAAACAGGGCCGGCTCTATCCCTTTGGTTGCCTTAGGCGAAATTGAGTTTTGCGCCCCCTCCCCTAGTCTCGCATTGCCAGATCACCACAGTGCTTTGTCAGCGATAGAGTAGCAATGTTTGTTCACTTTAGTTTCTAGCTTGCATGTACGTTAGATGGCACCAACATTTAATCATAACTGGTCTGGCAACCCAAAGGACAGGGTTTTGTTTCCAGATTTGTGTGCATGGTGACTTATGATGTGGGGGTCTCGGGGTCCTCCCCCTGAAAATTTTGAGCATTAAACACTTCATTTCCTGCATTCAGGTGAATTTTTATGCACCTATTTCTTTCTTTTCTGAATCAATTTATGCTGGAAATATCTTTATGTAAAGGGAAATAGATTACAATCCAAATATAAAAACATAATGGAATATATTGCAGTAAGGCTCTCAGGCATTCTGTATTGCTTTCATCTATTTATTCTCCTGTAGATTGACTTTTCTAATTATATCTGAGTCAGCACACATGTAGCCTAGGCATAATTTACTCCTCCCTCCTCTTGCGTCTTTTGTTTGCCTAGTTCGCCTAAAGCAATCGCCGGCCCTGCATCCAAACAGTTAAACTGTCAATCAACTCAGTGTTTAATGGTCTAACCATTTCAGCTGGACTTAAAGGCCGTTATATTGTTGGGTAGTTTAATACATAAAAATAATGTGTTTTGTGTGCAAAAATCTAAATTTGTAATTAACTAACTAGTAACTAAAGCTGTCAGATGAATGTAGTGGAGTAAAAATAATTTCTCTCTGAAATGTAGCGGAGTAGAAGTAGAAAGTGGCATGAAGAGAAAAGACTCAAGTAAAGTACAAGTACCTCAAATGTGTAAGTACAGTACTTGATTAAATGTACTTGGTTACATTCCACCACTGGTGGTGGAATAATATTCAGAGCCTTTAGTACAGGGGTCTTCAATGATTTTTAAGCCAAGGACCTCTTAACTGAAAGAGAGACAGATCAGGGACCCCCTACCATATATTGTATAAATTAAGTTGCATATTAAACTGGGCCTACAATAACGTGTAGGACGGCCTAAAGCCTTTATACATATATACATACATTTTTTTGCGTAGAATACTAAGCTATTAATAGAGCTGGGCGATATAGAAAAAATCTAATATCACGATATTGTTGACCAAATACCTCAATATCGATTTTGCGGTGATATTGTAGGGTTGACAATTGGTGCTTACAAAAAAATATTTACGCATTGATCATCATTAATGTGTATATAATAACTAAGTGGGTAAAGGCAAATAATAGAAAATCTAGAACAGTATGGTAAGTTAAAAAAATTCCATCACTTTACTGTAATCCAGCCATTAAAACCAGGGACAGATAACACTTGTGTCATATCACAATATTACGATATCCAAAATCGAAGACGATATCCAGTCTCATATCACGATATCGATATAATATCGATATATTGCCCGGCCCTAGCTATTAAATAGCCTAAAAATTGTCGGCAAGATTTTATAAATCATGTTTTAATGTTGAACATACATGTAGCACAGTATATCCTTATGATTAATGTATCTGTGGATGGCTACCTTATAGTGACTATACCTTACCTATAGGCCAGTAAGCAGTGGGGATTTATATTTGCTAAAATTATGTTGGATTCATTTTAAGAGTTTTTCATTTTTGAATCTTATTATTACTAGCCAACGTATTTTCTTCCGTTCAGCGAGTAATGACAACGACGATCCTTCTTGACTACTATCAACACACTCTGATGAAAACAATGACTGACGACAGCGTGCTCTGTGTTTTTTTGGGCAGCAATACAGATTAGGGCCGCCTGCTGTTATGGAGACGTATTACGTCTCTCGCCCATGCAGACTGTACGCTAAAGTCGGCGTCGCTTCAGTGTGTTCCGAGGCACTTTTTTGAGAGACGGGAGCCGACTGATCAGTCCGACTATCCTTTTCCGCAGACGGTCGGCCGTCGGGTTGGTGTATCAGAACCTTTAGGGTCCCGGACCCCCTGTTGAAGATCCCTGCTTTAGTACAAGCACAGCAATGCAAAAGTCCTACAACAAAAGTCCTATAGGCATATTCAAGATTTTACTCAAATAAAAGTAGGCCTACAAGTAGCCTATTAACTAACAAACTAAAGTTATTCAGAAAAATAGTCCCTATCAACATGGCAGGCCACCCCACCTATAGGGCCTAGCACCAGTAAACTGAGTAATAAATGAAGTGAGTATTCCACTTTGTTAGGCACTTTAAGCCTAACAAGCTAATCGAGTTAAAGCAGCAGTGATGTGTCCTGTAACTCAGATGAAAGGTTTCCCTCACTGTCAGGCACTTTATGTTCGGATCCACTCAGGTTTTATAGAATTCTAATGCCACATCAGGTTCACGACGTGTTATTAGAGGACTTTCATAGGGATGGGTCTGTATGCTGATAGTAGGCAACAATGACAAGAACGTTTTGAAGGTTGACAATGGAAAGGAACAGAGCGATGTTTGGGGAAATCCTCTTGTTTCCCTGTCTGACACAGAGTCAGAGGAAAAGATCGGTTTCATGTCTGCGTGCCCAGTATAGACATAGACCTGTGATGTTTTTAGCCCAGCTTAGCACAAAGACTGGAAAAAGAGGGAAACTACTACCATAGCTCCATCAAAAGTGAAAAACACACACGGCAACAACTACAAGACTATCTTATTTTAATGTTGCACCCTTTTAGCTTGCGATCTAGACACCAATACATCCCAGAGTCCCCATTTGTTTAGTGCTATGACAATGTGCAAACCTTTTTTTAGTTTTTAGTTTTGGTTTCACACTGCAGTTATGCAAGTGCACTAAAGAACTCTACATGATATATCTACGTCATATCGTCATCACATATGTGAGCTGCGTCTCCCGATACTTGTCATTGATTGGTTTTAGGGGTGGGAATCGATTGGCACCTCACGATTCGATTCTGATTCAGAGGCCAACGATTTGATTCTAAACCGATTATCGATGCATGTCGATGCAACAATTTTTTTATGTACATTTCCATGCATGATTTTTTAAAATATACATATAAATCTGAGTTTGCTAATCACTTCCTAGATAAAGCAGCTAGACAAAGCTTAGATTTTGACATATATTTGTCACACACAAGTTTTAATGAAATGTTTTGTCTACTGGAGGTTTTTATTTTGTAGTCATTCCACGCTTAAGCCTTAAACATGCTTGTGGAAGTCACCTTCTCTCCCAGTAATCTTCCATGTCAGAGGCTCAGTCATATTTAAAGGTGGAGAATTGGCTTCTCAGAACGTGAAACATGAGGTGGTCAGATGTAATGTGATAAAGGAGATGAACAGCCGACATGTTTTGCCTAATTATTTTATGTATGTCTTATTAGATTTTTTTTTTTTTTCCTTTTGGCCATTTTTGTGTGTTTTTTTTCTGCACTCTTGCCTAAACTCTAAGTTGTTGTCCATTATCCCATCCTCTTTCTCCTCATTTTCTGATTTGTACTTGTCTGGAGACTTTTAAATAAAAATCAACACATTTTTTTCAGAATCGACAATCGAATCGTTCTAGAGAGAATCGCGATGCATCTAAGAATCGATTATTTTTCCCACCCCTAATTGGTGTAAAACTGCATCGTATCCTCTTTCTGGTGTCGGAATTTTTTGTGATTGCTGCGCTTCCCGTGCTACTGCATCTCTTTTTGTATTGTTGTGTTAACCCGGGAACTTTACTTGGGTTTTGAGGAGCTACAGCATTTATTCAGAGACTAGAGATTCTGCTCTGATGCTCAGGGCTAAAATACATACAGGTCAAAAGGCAAGAAGAACCTGAAGCATGTTGTGTTCACAATGCACAGGTGAAGAGAACCCTAACACGGACTTGGTCTGAGTACGGTTTGTTCCAGAGGGTTCCTTTGGAGTTTTCACATATGCACAAAAAATGGTATGGGTAGGGGGAAAAAAATAAAAACAGCATAGTATCGCGATATTTTCCATGGCAATACTGTATCGATACACAGACGCCAAGTATCAATCTATTATTATATATGTGTTGGTCACTTTGTCTCCTTAACAATCCCATTTTGCAGCAATAAACTTGAAGTGAGATGAACAAACAGAGAAATGTATCTTTTTAGATAAAACAGATGTTGACAAAGTTTCCTTTTGGAGACATCATTTGAAATTGGGAAAAATTTGAAGTTGGAATACATTGCAATATATCGCAGAATATGGCAATATGTTTAAAATCGCAATAATATCGTATCGTGACATAAGTATCGTGATGATATTGAATCGTGAGGCCTCTGGTGATTCCCACCCTTACTAATAGGTAGGGCTGGGAAAATTGTACGTATCGTGATTTCTTTTTCGACGGTTTTTAAAATTGAGCCTGTGTCAGTGGTGTTGAAAGTCATTCAGTGCAGCATTTTCTCTGACAGATTCTGTTTCTCAACGACTGCTGCAACAAGTGTGAGATAGAAGTGCAGCTCACACCTGTTTATCCTCTGCGGTGTGTGTGTGTGTGTGTTTCAGCAGTGTGTTGCAGCCGTTTTAAGTATTGTCCTGTCAGTGGAACCCACCACCATGACACATCTGCTGTGAAGGGTTAAGTCAGCAGCACCGTGTGTGTGTGTGTGTGTGTGTGTGTGTGTGTGTGTGTGTGTGTGTGTATATGCTAGTGTGGCCAGCACTGAGTCATCATGTCTGTCTCTATGTAACTGCTGGATGGAAAAGTTACACTCATTAACCATAATCACATGACAGCTGTATAGCCCTGAGTCTCCGACAGCTTCTACCCTATTCTGTTCTGATCTATTCAATGCTTCTCTATTTTATTTAACTGCAATTCGTACTAGCACACATTCAACCAGTCTCTACATTGTTTGCTTGACAGTTTTGTCCAAATCTTAAAATTGTTAACAAATAGCTGATTTGATGTCATGTTACGCTGGAACAGGGGTTTAGACCTATAGTCTTGTTTGTGTTTTGTACCACAGCCCTCAGCTATATCCCAGTTCCTGTTGTTTATTTCCCAATTGTGCCTCAAGAGAAAAATAACTTTCACCTCAGCTCCCAATCCAACCTGTCAAGAAAGAACCATAGACTGTAAAAAATTGTGGACGTGGCTTCAGTGACGTCACCCATTGGTTTGTGCACTGCCGTTTTGAAGCCTTGACTTTGGCAATTTTGCCTTCGCCATCTTGGTTTTTTGAAACAATATGTGACGATTGTTGACGAGAGGGTGGAGCTGGGGAGGATGATGCGGCCAAGCCAGTCTTGTTTATGGTTGCAATGGCGCTGTGCTAAGCTAAACGCTAAATGCTAGGGAAAGTAGCCGCATATTAACCCCTAATGAAGCGAGTCATCCAGCGGATATATACCGGCAGGTAAACTACTGCCGCCATTCATCTGTATGTACGGCAGTACAGAAAATCTGCAAACTCTTCCTTAAGTTACTAGCTAACGCTAGAGGTTGCTAGCTAGCTTATTTGGCAGAACACTGAACATGACATATTAGACCACCAAAATGTTCCAGTTAACTGATGAAGTGAAAACACACAGTCAAAGTCAAAAACACCCCAAAAACAAGTTCAGGTCTATTTTAATGTACACAGTGCCATGGTTAGCATTGCTAAGCCTCTGTCCTGATTGAGAGGTCAGTGTGTAGCCACGTCCCTAAAGCATCGCCTGCTTGATCTTCAATTTAAAAATAAATGGGACCATAATATACTATATGAACATCATGCTGCGTTGAAGAAGACTTGAAACTAGCTATTGAGGCCATAAACTCATTATGAAAATGTTTACTGAGGTAATAAATCAAGTGAGAAGTAGGCTCATTTTCTCATAGACTTCTATAGAAACAGACTTCTTTTTGGAGCCAGTGGAGTTGCCCCCTGCTGGAAATGAGATAGAATGTAGGTTCAAGGCACTTCAACATTGGCTTCACTTTTCAGACCTGGAAGCTATGTTCATTATTTTTACAGTCTATGGAAATAACTAACTTCCACCTCAGCTCCCAGTCCAACCAGTTCTACAGACAACAATATCTC
Organism: Sander lucioperca; assembly: GCF_008315115.2. Classification (NCBI taxonomy): domain Eukaryota; kingdom Metazoa; phylum Chordata; class Actinopteri; order Perciformes; family Percidae; genus Sander; species Sander lucioperca. The sequence continues at coordinate 35,744,163 of NC_050175.1, forward strand.
AGATAGTTTTTGTTGTCTGTTTAGTCTGAGAACAATGATCTGTAACCGGAAGCCATGTTAAGTTATTTAATGAGTAAAGGAACACATTGGGATTCGGGACAGTGAAGATCACCGTGTTCAGACCACAGATGACATACTGTATGTTACGATTAGGTTAATTGTACTTCTGGAAGTGTTCAGATGGGCCTACTCACACTCTCACTGTCCACAGATGATGAGGACCTCTACATCCAACAAGCTGTTGTATTCATCGAGGATGCCATACAGGTAAGAACAATGACTTTCTTACTTATTTCTCTTTTGCTAAATAATAAGAAAAGGTGAATGAACATGTAAAGGCATTAACAAAACAGTATCATATTGTGGGTAGAGTTGGACCTTAGAAAGTTATTTCTTATGTTCTTCATGCTCATTCTCCTTCATGAATTCACCTTACTTTAAAGGTGCACTATGAGTTCCTGCATGGTCACTTCTGTTGACGTTCCAAGTCAATTTCAAACAAAACAGAGCAAGCTCGCCCCTCCCCCCATGTTTCCAGAACTGTCATGACAGTTGGGGCAGAGGGTTGACACCCTCCCCCAACCATCTTGTTGGTGATTGGCTGGAGTGGTTTGTTGTATTTTGGCGCACAGCCTGCGCCTCTAGTGTTTGTGTGACGTTTACGACCCCTGTGTTGTCTCCCGAGACCGGGCTTTTTCACAGTGTGTTCAGGGGGCAGGCAGCTAGCGGATCAAGGAGAGATGCCTACGATTTGAGACAAAAATTAAATTGCGCTGAAACCATGCAGGAACTCATAGTGCACCTTTAAGATGTCTTGGATAACAATATCTAGCATAGGTTATGGTTTATGAAAACATACCTAATAAGGTTGTTGAACTTTGATCACAACCCGAAATTTTGAGCTTAATGTGAAATGTATGCCTCAGGTCTGTTTTTGATTTTTTTTTTAACTAAGGAACACTGCAAAAGTCAGACCCTTCCCTCAGCCCAAAGATTAGCAAAAAGTCTTGACTGCTGTCTTCTTCCCTTTGTGTGCTTGCTTATAGTTTCGGTCCATCAACCACCGGGTGGATGCCCGCTCTCTCCGCCTGTATCGATGGTACTACTCCAAGATATGCCAGTGGTAAGTTCTCACCTGCTCAGGCCAGGTCATCTATTAATAAAACTGTATCTGAGTTGATGTTTGCATGTTTTATGGCCACATATCTGCAGGGACAGAAAGAGTTTCCAAAAGGCCCTTTTCACAGACAATTTGAATTCCATTTAATTGCAACAGAATAGAACAGAGCCATCGTTGTTATTAGTAACACTTGTGCTTTTCCTACTATCACAAGAATTCTGGAAAAAAAACGGAAGTCAGAGAATACTTACCAGCTGCTGAGATTTCTAGTTTTAAAGAGCCGCTAATATACTCCTTTTCAGCACCATATTTGTACTCTTGGGGTCTACTAGAATAGGTTTACATGCTTTGATGTTCAAAAAACATATTATGTTTCTTGTACTGCCCATAGCTGCAGCTCCCCTGACTGAAACACTCTGTCTGAGCTCTTGGCCCGCCTTCCCGAAAAGCCCAGTCTGCTCTGATTGGTCAGCTGGTCTACTCTGTTGTGATTGGCAAACCAAATTCAAACTAGCCACTGGACGGGCTGTGCTTGCTCAGGCAGCACCTATGGGCAGCACAGATGAAAAACTGGGCTGGCTTTCTCAATCAGTGTCATCACTGATCACTGGGTCTTTGTAAATTAGTGTGGTCTAGACCTACTCTTTCTGTAAAGTGTCCTGAGATTACTCCTGTTATGATTTGATACTATAAATAAAATTGAATTGAATTGAATTGATTTTAATCACTAATTTAGGAATTTCAAACAGGAATGTGGGCGAGGCGTTTCAGGCAGTGGAGAAAAAGTGCTTTCTGTGGGAGAGAAAGCTCCATTTGGAGTGAAATGTGTTTTTTTTGTACTTTATACATCTGTTACATACACAAAAACTATATAACACACTAAAAGAAGGAACAAATCAAAAAGCGTATTAGAGTAGAAAATCAGTCCTCACTGGCCAAAAATCCTTAGAAAGATACAAATTAGCTTTTACACTCAAGTATAGAAATTGGCTTTAGAGGTGTTGGTAGGTGGAATTTGTTACCTGTGGACAGAGGCAGGCTAGCTTTTTACCCCATGGATGTGTTATACAAACTGGATACAGTGTGCGCGGTGGAGCCCTTTTCGTTCCTATGAAAGTTGCTCAGTGTTGCATGAAGCCATCAAGGAGCCAAAAATGACCCGGATGATCAGCACTGCTTCCTCAATGTGTGGACCAAAGAGCAGGCTGCACCAGAAACCTCCACCAGCCGAGCCGGCTACTTCTGGTTTAGTGCTCCGCTAACTTAAATGGTGATTAAATGATTTAATCGTGCAGCTCTTCTAGACTTTCCATAAGTTATCGGACCAAATGGATTAAATTCTGATAGTCAAACGAGTCATTTTGCAGGGTTGTGGGGATCAAAAAATGTATCCACTAGGGGTGCACGATATTGAAAAAATGTGATATTGCGATATCGATAATGAATATTGCGATATCGATATTAATTTCGATATTTTTAAACATATGTAAAATTACCAAAGTTATGGGAAAACGCATCAAAATAGATTTATAACAAATAAAACAAGTTTTCTTACAACACAAGGTTTATTTCAACTGACAGTCATATTGGACTGGTCCAACGTGTCTACAGAACAGGACATGTTTTACTGCTTGGACAGTATAAAATAAATAAATAAAGAGCATGTCTATAGAACAGGACATGTTGTACTGGTTGTATATACACGACTACAGTATAAAAAACAATGCAATGCACATCTGTTGGCTTAAAACCAAAGTATTTCCAAGCTACCGAGGAGGAGGCATTGCCCTACAGTCACATTAGCTACAAGAGACCGTTACCATTCATTTTCAATGGGAGTGGCCGTTTGGCCACGAGCGACTGCCAATCAGAGTGAAGGCAGCGTGAGGGCAGCGTGACATATGTCAGTGGCTGTTCTCTTAATACATCCATGGGTTCAAGTCGAAGAAAATATTTCAAGATGGCGGACAACGCTTCAGGACATCGTATTTATGTATATATCTGATATGTTTGGCATTTAATCTCATATGTTGTGTTACTTTTATCGAGAAATAAATACTTTTAAATCCAAAAACATCGTTCTTGTGATTTAACAATACCTCTGAAGTAACTTTTAAGACGTGGTTTAAGGTAGCACCGGAGAATTTCTGTTTACTGTTGCCAAGCAACCAGGGGTAGGCTAGGCACGCCCAGGAGCACCCACAAGCGAGTGCAGGTCGCTCTCTTTTGTGGCTAATACTTTTGGCCTCTAAAGTTTCTTTTCAATCTCTGTTATTTCGTCGTCTCCCAGAGCAACACTCATTTTCTTACTTTTGTGTTCTTTTTGCTCCACTCTTCGCTCTCTCTTTAGCTCCTTTCTTTTCTTTCTCTTCGTTTTATGGTTCTGCGGAGGCTCCACGGTGTGTGCGTCGAGCATGTGGGTGTGTGTGGGTGTGTGTGGTAGAGCGAAGAAAAAGTGAGAGAGTGACGGCGATTTTCTTCGGAGCGAGTAGTGACCGTAGAGTGTTAGTGAGAGAAACTTAAGTGTCTCCTCTGTTCTTTCTGACCACGGTGGAAAATCTGTAGCAGGAAAAGTTAACCCTCTCCTTGATTTCATGTTGTTTATGGAGAAGGAGAACCAGGAAATGAGTCGGGGGAAATACAACGCTACCAAGTGATGTGTATTTTTCGAGAGGTGCATCAAAGAGTATAGACGTAACAAGAGGAGAAACTCAATGGAACTGCAGCGCCGCCATCTTGGACTGAATGTAACACAACGTTCTATTGAGTTTCTCCTCTTGTTGCTTCTATACTCTTTGGGTACATGTCGGGCGGGATGCAACGCAAACAAAATATCGCGTAATTATCGCGAGACTTTCGGTATAATATCGCGCAACGTGATATCGCGATAACGATATTGAGTCGATATATTGTGCACCCCTAGTATCCACTGATTTACAGACAACTCTTGAGCTATGGAAGTCTATGGGAAAAACTCTTTTTGGGCCAGAGGGCATCACGTGATGAGCCAGGAGTTGCAATTCCTATGTTCATTTGCTTTAAAGTTCGGAGCACTTCCTCTGAGCCTGTTGAACTGTTCCTTTAACAATGTGGACTTAAGGATTGTAAATGGTGATAAAAATGTTTTTTAAGCAAGAGATAACTTTAGAAAGCACGAGCTGGTAAGCCTCATTAACCCACTGACATGGAGTAATGATCTTTCCATTTTTTTTTCTACCATACTTACATCTATTTGTCTATCCACTCACCCATCCTTCCCTGCACCAGGGGCTTGGGCCTAACCATTGCTGTGGTGTTGTTGCTGGCATTCGTGGAGCGCCCGTCCTCCCTGTCCGCCTCCTCGGACCCCCGGCATCGCTCGCCACCCTGGGAGCCTCCCTGCGGCTTCACCGAAAGCATCGAGATGGTCTGCCTCGTCATCTTTTCTCTTGATCTTGCTGTTAAGGTAAGCACATTCAGGGTGGAGAAGATGTGCTCCCAGGACATCGGCAGCTGTCTGCTTGAACAAAGGTTTCAACATGGATTTTGCCACATGTGATGTTTCCAAATAATCTTGCTGCTTTTGATAACTATTACCTTCCCAATTGTCCGTTTGAACCATTGCTTCGCTCCATCTGTTTTGTCCTCAGAGCTACTTGATTGGCTGGGAAGAACTCAGAAAGAACAAATGGCTGATCGGCTACACAGTAGTCATTTCAGTCTCCACCATCGACTGGGTGCTGTCTGTCAGCATGGTGTGTGATGAGGTGAGCCTGTCCTCCGTCATGCTTTCTCTTAGCATATTGTGCTTATTTATATATATATATATATATATATATATATACACAGAGGCGGTACTGTTGTACAACCTTAAAGAAGTATTTCAATGCTGGGAAGAGGGTCTTTTCATTAAACTGGGCTGACTATGCAGTAGAAAGGCGCAATAATGTTTATATATATATATATATATATATATATATATATATATATATATATATATATATATATATATATGAAAAGGAACACTGGCAGTGTAGTATATGAGATTGCATTTTGAATATTGTAAATATACATTTCAGGGAGGATAAAAGGTATATCTGTTGACCGCATCTTATAGTCAACACCGTTGAAAGCTCTGTAAAGGCAGACTTTGTAGTTAAAATGATTTACAGTTCTGCTGAAATGCATGTTCCTGTTCTTGTGAATTTAACTTGCCAAGCTAAAACTCCCAACAGGGCATACTCTGTGTTAAAAGGGCCTAGTGAATTCAATCATGATCGCCCTGCATTCAGAAAAGTGATCCTGTCTCCTCTCTGTTGATCAGAAACTTCGAGTACGGCGACTCCTCCGGCCATTCTTCCTCCTGCAGAACTCTTCCCTGATGAAAAAGACACTCAAGTGCATCAAGAGGACTCTGCCAGAGATCGCCAGGTATCTGACTCCTTAACACCGGCAGCGCTAGCTGAGACCTGTTGCTTGAAAGTAATCTTCTCTTCCTCATTCATGGTCACTCTATCCAACATAATTCAAGCTTTCTTATGTTTTCTGGTAGGGGTTTTGAATCTTCACTGGTCTCACGATTCAATTCGATTACGATTATCCTGTCAACGGTTCAATACGATTCACTATCACGATGCATCACGACTAATTCAAGCAGTCAGATACATATGACCTCCCCTTTTTATTGCATCTGCTTTTAAAAAAGACACTTCCTGAATGTAGCGGAGTCTGAACACAGCAGACAACAGACAAAAGGCAAAAAGAAAAAACATCAGTAGGCAATAATCGATTATGGTCTGTCACTGCATCGATGCAGAATCATCCACGTCCGCATCGCAATGCATCGATGCAATGGTTAATTTCACCGCCTCTATTTTCTGGCCACTGTGACTAGAGCTGTAGTCGGGCCTTAAAAGTTAGGCCCGACAAGGCCCGAGCCCGACAGAATTCGGTCCAAGCCCGACAAATACATTTTGACTGACAGCTTTTTAAAAGCCCGAACCCGTTCACAGCCCGACATTATTTAAATGTGCGCACGCACACAGCTCTTTTGCCTTTTGTCAAGAAGTCATTGAGTCATTTGTCATTATGCACATGGTCAAAAGTTTTCCACACCTCAGACTTTGCTTTCTTTGCCGGTGCAACCAAAACGTAATCGCCAGAGGCCAGCCAACGTTTCACCTCCTCAGAATTCATTTTCGCGCTAATCGAAATGCATCACCTGACCCCTCATTTACCGTGAAACCTGGAATGCAAGCCCGAGCCCGTGTAAAATGATAGAAATCAAGACCAAAGCCAACCGAACGATTCGGGCAAAGATCTTCAGCTCTAACTGTGACCACAAATGACAATTACAGGTTAATGGTCTATGCTAAAACTAGAAATGAGACATAAAACTGTCAGCAAACTGGCTCAGTTACAGTGTTGGGAAAGTTATTTCAGTTACTCATTACTCACTAATTGAAAAAGTAATTCCAATACATTATTAATTAGTAATAAGCATGGCTGTCACTCAATTAAAATATCTAATCATGATTAATCGCATGATTGTCCATAGTTCACCTTGCCTGACGAACTTCCGGCAAATTTGAGATTTGCTCTGCAAGTCAGTCTGGCCAAGAGCCCATTCAAGCCCATTTCCAATTTTTTCAAATCGAGGCACCAATCACAACCGCTGAGGCGGGCTTTACACGATGACGATAGCGCAGCGACAGCAAGCAGCTTTTTGTTTACGTTCACCATGACGGCCACCGAACCGCACCGAACCCGTTTATGCCGCTGTCGCTGCTACATCAGCCGGATCGTTCGTCTGATTGGTTGAAGGACTATCCAATTGCGCCCAGAGGCATTTGAGCGGTGTCCGTTGGTGGATCAATGTACAAACTGAAACTACAGTAACACCAGCAGTTGGCTCACTTATCTTCACATATTTTTTTCACCACTTAACAAATAAAAACGCGGGGCGCCTGGGTAGCTCATCTGGTTGAGCGTGCGCCCCACGTACAGAGGCTCAGTCCTTGTCGCAGCGGCCGCGGGTCCAACCTGCGGCCCTTTGCTGCATGTCATCCCCCTCTCTCTCTCTAACTTTCCTGACTTAATCTGTCCTATAAATAAAGGCAATCAAAGCCAAAAATATCATCTTTAAAAAGCAAATAAAATGGCCATCACTGACTCCAGAGCACTCTCACTTCTGCCAGCGGGTCGCTGCTTCCCTATAATGTGGCCACAGATGGATCATAATATACTCTGACTGCACCACATCACTGTATTATACACTCTCTGACTGGGTTAAAGTGTCCAATAGTGCACCCCAGTTCCAAAACTGTATTGAATTTCATTAAGTTGAACAATAAGCAGGATTGTTTGCAGGGTATGATTGGGGCTATAGATGTGTTTATAGTTATTTCCGACACCAATATTAAAGACAATGTTTGGTGAATGACATTTGGAGCACTTCCAAGACACAGATGGACATAAACTCTCCCAGTTGAATCACCACAAAAGATGAGCAGCTCAACTACGACTTCCAAGTAGCATTCCAGTATTAATCATCCAATGGACCTTTTTCACAGCAGACATTTTGACTTGTCATAGTTAGGAAAAGCACAGCTGAACTTGATAACCTTAACAATGGCTCAATTCCATCAAGTGTCCCAGTAAGTTATTTCAGTGAGTCAGCATGCACAATACCAAGGCCTCACCTAAGTGGAATGCAGCCATCATTAATGGTTTTGAATACACCTGTGCTTTTCCTACTATGACATGTCAACATGTCTGCCGTGAAAAAGGTCTATTACAGTGGGGCAGAACTAACGATTATTTTCATTGTTGATTAATGTGTCGATTATTTCCTGGATGAATGGATTAGTAGTTTGGTCTCTAGAATGTCAGAAAATGGTGAAAAATGTGGTTTCCCAAAGCCCAAGATGACGTCCTCAAATGTCTTGTTTTGTCCACGACTCAAAGACATTCAGTTTACTGTCACAGAGGAGGGAAGAAACTAGAACATATTCACATTTAACATGCTGACATCACAGAATTTAGACTTTTTTTTTCAAACAAAATGACTCAAACCGATTAATCCATTATCAAAATAGACAACTAGTCAATCCATCTTTGCAGCTCTTAATCACGGAGCTTTAAAATCTATTTGTAGAAACCTGATAAAACACACTGTAGTTTGGATCAGTTCACTTTCAGATTCTGGGTCAGTTTTGGATCATTTCAGAATCTGTGGTGGGGTTTTGTTCCTAACTGCAGGCACACACCTCCTCAACTTGTTGTACTGTGCTGACTGGCTTCTTTTCTTTAGGCAAAGTTGCTGAGGCTCATGGGTAGTGTAGAATTTAGATCCATCAGCCATACTGAACTAAAGAAAGGATATTTCAGAAATAAAGTTGAAATTTAAACTGATGGCCATTGCATAAACCTGTAATAATTTTAAGTTTTTCAAGAAAGTCTTATGTTTAATGGACTGTTTCTTTGAGAAATAGAGAAAGATTAAGATTCTTCACTGACTCCTGTCTGTGTGTGTGTGTGTGTGTGTGTGTGTGTGTGTGTGTGTGTGTGTGTGTGTGTGTGTGTGTGTGTGTGTTTCCCTGTGTGTGCAGTGTCATCCTGCTGCTGGCGCTCCACCTCTGCCTCTTCACTATGATCGGCATGCTGCTGTTTGCTAAAAGTGAGGTGGGTTCAGGTGTGTGTGTGTCTGTGTGTGTGTGTTTCAAGGGTCATTGTAAAAGAGGCCACTAGCCTGTCATTGAAAATAGAGTTGCAAAAATAGAGGCGTACATTTGAAAATAATAATGTCTTAAACTGACCCAGGAAAGGTTGGATGGAAAGGATATAAAATATGTGTAAACCAGAGCAAAGCTTTACCTAACTAGATGGTGGTGTCATGTGGTTCATTGTGTTTGTCTAGAAAGGGATGGTAAATAAAAAAAAAAAGTATATGTAATATTTAGGCTTTTAGCAACTTAGACTTTAGAATTAGAAGAGAGGGTTGGTTGATATAATATAGATTAAAGGTATAAAATGTAGTGGGTATGGCTTTATTGTTTGTAAACACAGCGGTCAAAGTTGGCCTCTCCTCCCAGAGAGAGAGAGACAGACAGAGAGAGAGACAAAAAGAGAAACAGAGCAGTGGTGGTTGAGAGAGCTAGAGAGTGAGTGAAGAGAGGGAGCGCCAAACAATGCATTGAATCAGAGGAAAAACAGGCTCTTCTCTCATTGGTTGGCAGCGATTATGTTCCAAAGCCCAAATATACACACACCCACAGCACCGTGGGAAGGTGCAATGCCGCACCTGCCCGCGGAGCTGTGGGTGTGTGTATATTGGATTCTGAGTGAATGTATGTCTGTGTCAGTTAAACTTGTGCGGGGATATGAGACGTTGAGGGGCAAAGCGGCGGTGGGGAATGAGAACGGGCTGCATGCTGTTATTGGCTGGGGGTTACACACCCACGTAGCGCTCAAAGGCTTCATGTTACCACCAAGAAACATCCTGCACACAACAAAATGAAAAATAAAAGACACACCACACACTTCTAGTTAGTCATAAGTGATGACTGAGAGGGATTACTTTTGTATTAGTCTATACATTGTTTTTCTTGAGGAAAGCACTGCATATTATACCTTTAAGGATCATATTTGTTTGACATTGTTAGTGGTTTGAATTCTAATATCAGTGCAGTAGTAGATACTCATTTATGTACTCTGAAACATGTTTTACTTTTATAGAAAGATGAAAGCTTTAATGTGAGACAGTAGTGAATTACAGAGGCTAATATAACAGCTAGCCCAGAGGTGACATGATAAAAGACACGTTATATGCCTTTGTAACATACCTAACTAAAGAAGTAATTACTCTTTTGGTTAATTTATATATTATTGGTCCCATATTGTAAAAAGTGAGATTTCCATGTCTTTTTTAAATATAAAGCAGGTTGATTCGCCATATAAATACTGTTAAAGTATCAAAACACTCCATCCACAGAGAAATGCACACAGTCCGTAATCAGAAACTGTCTTTGAACGAGTCGTCAGAACTTCTGTATGGTTGTGATGTCACAACTATACTATAAATAGATAAATAGAAAGGGCACGCTACAGTGCCGTTACAGTCATTCCCCGACTGCAGTGATGGTGCAGAGACTCAGAGAGTGCAGATGTGAAAGACCCGGAAATGCTGACCAATCAGAGCACACTGGACTTTTTTAAGAGGAGGGCTTAAAGAGACAGGTGCTAAAACGGAGCGTTTCAGACAGAGGGGGAATACAGGTATATTCAGGAAGACAATATGAGAAAAATAAAATGTTTTTTGACCATTAAAGCATGTAATCATGTTCTAGTAGAAACCCAAAATACAAGTATGAACCTGAAAATGAGCATGATATCGGACCTTTAATATGTCAATTAATCAAGAAGCCTACTTTCTACGAGATATCAAAACTAATGATAAATGCCTGCCACAAGTCATCTGATGGTAATGTAATGTGTTTTGTTCATTTAAAACAAGTCTTTATATCTGAGAGGCTGAAACCAAATGTTTGATTTTTTTCTTCTTAATTTTCAGTATTATATTAAAGCCCGTGTAGAGAGAACAATATAATATCTCTCCCCTCTGTTCATCACTCTCCCGCTGTGTTTGTGTTCAGGATCCAGACAAGAACGAAGAGTGGAAGCTACATTTCAGATCCCTGCCTAATTCCCTCACCTCTCTGCTGGTGCTGCTCACCACTGCCAACAACCCAGATGGTACATCGTCACTGGCGTGATAAGCAAGCCATGTTGGCTGATTACCGTTAAATGTTTTTGTGATGGAACTCTTTTTAATATTTCTTGTGTCCTATCACAGTGATGATCCCTGCCTACTCCCTAAACAGAGGCTACTCCATCTTCTTTGTCACCTTTAGTGTGATTGGTAAGTGATACTAGATTATTATGTGTGTCAGCTTAAGTGACTTAAAGGGATAGTACATTTGTTACAGTTGCTGTTGAAGCCAGTGTTGTAGTTATGTCACCAACTGTCAAAGTCTCGAGTCGCCAGTGTTTGAGTCCGAGTCCAAGCCCGAGTCACCAAAAAAGAGTCCGAGTCGAGTCAGAGTCTAATAACCATTACCTGAGTCGACGAGTCCAGATAATAGCAACTCTAGTCAGACTTGAGTCCGAGTCCAGACCTGAGTACTCCATCACTGCCTATTGAACATAAAAGTAGTCAGTAACTGCATCCAACTTCCAAGTCCTATTTCATGAACGCTCCAGTCCGATTTCATAAATCCTCGAGTCCAAGTTTGAGTCACCAAAGAAGGGTCCGAGTCGAGTCTGAGTCGAGTCACCACCATTACCTTAGTTTGAGTCAGAGTCTAGTCACGATTCCAGAGAATAGCTAGCCTGACAAGCCAGACCCACATCAAGATGTTGGGTCTGGAACTCACCATTGGCAGGGCTCAATCCGAGGGGCGGGATAAACGGTTGTCTTTCAAATTCCCTCTGCACGCAATAGGATAGCGCTACAACCAACCAGAGCAACGCTAGTTGATAGATTCAACTTTTGCCGTATCCGGTCAGCAAAACTTCGAACACATCTTCCTTTTTTAAGAATGATTTCAGTGCCGTTCTTTGTTGTTTTCTCAAAGAAAAGCTTAACTCCAAGTCTTCCAGAGTCACGGCAATAGCCGATTCGAAAGACCGCTGTTCGCCAGCAGCAGCAGCCATCTCCTTTGTTTTCAAGTAGCAGGGAATTCACGCAGAACCGTCACAACTCTGCCGTCATTATGTTAAGCCCGCCCACCGATTCTATACACGAAGTGATTGGCCCGGCTAAAGTTTGATTTTTCCAGCTCGCAAGGCAGACCGCCTGGCTGCAAATTACATTTGCTGCTGCTAGGGTGCATCTAGATTTCTAGGCTAGAGAATAGCGACTTGGGTCCGAGTCCAGGACTTCACTACCCAATCACTGCCTACAATACACTTAAAGTAGTCAGAAACTTCATCCAACTTCCAAGTCCTATTTCAGTAATCCTCGAGTCCAAGTCAAATCACGAGTCCAAAGAATAGCGACTCGAGGACACGAGTACTCCATCACTAGTTAAAGCAAAAATAAATGGGTTAAAATAATGTGTTGAATGAAGTGTTTTAAAAGAAATGTGTTTTAGAGGGAATTTGTTTTGCTTCCTGGCAGGAACCTACTGTTTGATGAACTTACTGACAGCTATCATCTATAACCAGTTCAGAGGATATTTACTGGTGAGTCACACACACAGTATGACATCATGCTGCTGAGGAGCATTTCATCACCCTGGGAGTTATGTTCAGCGTTACCGCGGGGTCTTAAAAAGTAAAAAAAAAAAAGTCTAAAATTTAAAAATCTAAATTTTAGGCCTTAAAAAATCTTAAATTCGCTAAAGTATTGTGTTCTAGGTCTTCAATTATTTTAACAGGTCTTAATTTCCCTACGTCCATGTAACACCTCTAATGCTCATTGGACTATTTTTTATTCTGTGGCGTCGTAGTTATTTCTTTTGCTCGTCCAAATATAATTTGCTGTATATTTACAGATTATTATTTCTCTGTGTCGCTTTTATTCAATTTTAATAAGTTTATTAACTTTGCAAGTACTTTTGTGACTCTGCATTTCGTTGTTCTTGTATGTCGTGATATACAGTAGGTCTTAAATTTCATTCATAAAGGTCTTAAAAAGGTCTTAAAAAGTCTTAAATTTGACTTGTTGAAATCTGGAAGCTGTCTGCCTGTCTGTCTGTCTGTATGTCTGTCTATCTGTCTGCCTGTCTGTCTGTCTGTCTGTCTGTCTGTCCTAGCCAAGTGCACTAACCTGCATGTGTGGCTAGACTTGCAAAGCAAGGATCACTTGACAGGTAACTTCTCGTATCCTTGCTCATCTGAAATCAGAAGACTCTTCATCAATTAGTTGATTGAAAGAAGATTGTTGAGCAAAATTTCTGATAATTCATTCTTTCAAAATGGATTCGTCAAAATACGTGTGTGTGTGTGTGTGTGTGTGTGTGTGTGTGTGTGTGTGTGTGTGTGTGTGTGTGTCATCATGGAAAAATGTGGTCCTGGAGACACCTTCTGTAGTCGGAACCACAGAGGTCCTCCTTTGAGTACATTGCTAGGTGTGTGTCTGCCTGTCTGTCTGTCTGTCTGTCTGTCTGTCTGTCTTACTGTCTGTCGGCCTGTCTGTCTGTCTGTCTGTCTGTTCTGATCATATGTGTCAGACATCATTAATGTGGGTCATGTAAGAGGGTTTTTTTTTTACTAAACAAATCATGACTGCTGTTTATTCCCAGCTGGAAAAGCAGGTGTGTCCCTGGGAAAAAACAAGCCTCGGCAGTGGAAGGTCTGACATTGACGAGTCATTTCACATGCCAGAGCATACGCCCAACATTGAGTCATTCATTTGTGCTTAACCTAAAATCATTCACAAACTACTATTTTGAAGCCAGGGCTCTAGATTGAAAGCCTGATATAACAGAATATGAGTTTATGCTGTAGTGGCCCGTGGGATCAAACATTGTGGTTTCAATGTGGACATTTTGCCCTTAAGGGTCTGAGTGTCTATCTTTTCAGCTACACAGTTTGTTATAGACTCATTATAGGAGCTGAAGCTGAACTTCCAAAGTTCGAGAAAAAAGAAACTCAAACCCCTTGCCAAAATGTCTGCCATATGCACAGCAAAAATGATCAAAAAATGAAAAAGCCAAACATGTCCCTAGTGATGCACAAGGGTTAAGTCTTTACTGAGAAAACAAAACAAAATGTTTATTTCAGGTTATCTTTAAGTTAAAGCTCTGTTACATTCACCTGTTTTCATCTGGAATCAAATGAATTGGTGAATACTAAAAAACATGTATATATTTGTATGCTTTTACTTCACGAGGACTTTATTTAACCTTTATTTAACCAGGCAAGTCATTTAGAACAGGTTGGTATATACAGTGGTGGTCTGGCGGAAGGCAAAGCCTCTTGATGGATTGGGACAGGGGCTAAAAAGAAAAGTTAAAAGTTTCGGAGGACCATACCAGTGGTTTTGCATGTTTTAGAGCATTTACTTACTACAAATCGTGGATACAATACATTACAGCTAAAGGTTTTGCAGTCAGTGTTGCTGTGTTGTGTTTTTTATACATTTTCCAGGCATCGATTGGTTTCTATTAATTTCTGTACAATGTAAAACAGACCTTCAGCGCACTCTTGAATCGGGTTATATATCACAGTGAACATCAAGTCTGAATCACAAAGTTTCATTCTAGTTTTGCATCACCAAGCAAAGGGTAGGAAAATGCGTTTGAAAATGGTCATCAAAAATGTAAAGTAACTACATTGCTTCTACTTTAGTATACTTGCAGCTTACTAAGGCTACGTTCACACCACAAGTCTTGATGCTTAATTCAGATTTTTTTGCTCAGATCCGATTTTTTGTTTGGGTTAGAGTTAGGTCTAACATCTCACTCTCCCTCCATTGACTTGCTCCATCACTGTTCTCCATTTTGTAGGCCTAGTCAAGTTTTTAATTTTACTGTCTGTGTCCAGGGCTAACTCCCACCGGCGCATAATTGTGACAAATGTCGATGTAGATTGACGTAAAAGTCGCATCAAATCCGCCTTGGTTGTTCACACTGCGGCTGCATTGAAAAAAATCAGACCTGGGTCTGATTCAGGACCACATATGGAAGTGGTCTAAATCTGATTTGGAAAAAATCTGATCTGGGCAAGATTTGAGTGTCCACACTACTTCTGAAGAAGCCTGACCTGGTCACTTGACCCTAAAAAAAATCTGATTTGGGCCACTTTTGCCTGCAGTCTAAACATAGCCAAATATGCCTCCCAGGCCACCGGTTCACCAGAGAGAGAGAGTGGAACAGGTTGCTGAGCTGTGACTGCCATCTGCTGGAATATATCAGGAGTCTAACTGGATTATATTCTGACAGTGTACTAGGGCTGAAGGATTTGGGGAAAAAATCGAATCTGCGATTTTTCTGCCAGATATTGCGATTACGACTCAATTTGCGATTTTTCTTAAC